>NW_021620932.1:2664118-2678437 GCF_004785775.1 Grammomys surdaster
TATATATATATATATATATATATATATATATATATATATATATATATTACATTGCTTGATTTATGTTTGGTTAAATAAGTGCTCTGAATGAAATAATCTAGATTTAATTTTGGATGATGAAAGAAAAAAAATTTTAGATACAATATATTATTACTACTAAGCTTAAAAAATCCATGTTATGTTTTAAATGTGAGTTGAAGATTTCTGTAAAATATCGATATAAAAGTTGTTCCTAGAGTCTCTGTTGACAGGTTTTTCTCTTTGATGTTAAATTTTCATTCATTCCTCAGAGAATTATAAAATGGACAACTTAATTAAAACTGTGACAGAAAAACATAAGCATAAAATGTGAAATAGAAAGAAATCTAAAAGATGCAGTCAAAATTATACATTAGCTTATAAGAACACATATTTATAATTTCTAATTCTTTACCCCTCGAAACTAAATAGCAGGCATAGAAGCACAGAATATGTGTGTGTTTTCTTTAGTGGTGTGTGTGTGTGTGTGTGTGTGTGTGTGTGTGTGTGTGTTCCTTGCAAACTCTCTGAGTGACTGTGTTTTCATTTCTGGTCAGCACCTCAGCAAACTAATCAATGAGGCATGAACTGCTATCAGCAGTGAGAGAAATGAAAAATAAACCACAGATAATCCCTCAGTTAAAAGGTTATTCTGTGTGATAAAAGCTATTTTGTTAATTTATTTACTTACTGGTACAGTGAGATAAAGTGGAAGTACAATTAGGGAATTCTTGCTGAAAGGATTTTAAAGGGCAATGATGACTTCATATTTTGTAATATTTGACATATAAAAACATTTTTAAACTAAAATTTTATTGCTCATGAGATTCCACATCATTTTGCTTCAGTTTAGTATTTTAAATATATAATGCAGTTCATTACATAATAAAAATAGCCTTTTTAAATGAATGTATATCTTTTTATGAAGTGTCTCTTAATTTTAAAAGAGATGGTAATTCCTTAGAATAGCTAGTCCTATGTTTTAATGTTATAATAGTAATAGAATGGTGTGTATTTTTTGAATAATTGTATATTTCTCACTTTCTAACATTCTTGTTTCTGACATAATATTAATTTCCTTTCTCTTGCAAGACTATTGAATCCTGGAGAAGAAGGGAGTTGTAGAATATATATTCTGCAGCTAAAGGTTTTGTGTTGTTGAACAGAAAATATGTTTGAATTATTATATTAATGGAATAAAGCCTTATAGAATAGTCCATGCAACTGTGGTAATAGAGGGAAGTTAATAAGCAATGTGGAACTGGAAAGATTAGGGGAGAAGCTGAGGAGAACCAGTATAGGGCTTAATAGACAATTGAAGGAAGGGGCATTCCACACTGAAGGACGAATGCTCACAACGTAGACATATGGAAGCAGTTAGGCACCAGCTATGAGGCAGGGTGAGAATGATAGGAAAACTTTGCCTGAAAGGAGCTGAAACATTCAATTTAGAGAGCTTTGAATCCTGTGATAAGAAACCTGAAAGGCTTTCAGTAAGCACTGGCGGTGTTCAAATGTTCACTCTGTAATGATCAGTTATGCTATTATCAAAAACTGCAGGGACTCAAAGGAAAGGACCCGAGATAAGGCCGCATAGAAGGAATCAAGAGGACAGTGGATTGGGAAATACACAAGGTAGGATGCGAACAAGCAGGGGACTGAGCAGTGTGAAGGACACTGGAGAACGGCAGCAGTAGGGTGACTGCCAAGATTCTGGTCTTGGAACTTGGGTCGTGTAGGATTGTCAGCTATGGAACCCATTAGGTGATGGAGATGCAGGGTTACAGTAGACAGGAACTGTGCTCCAGGCATCTGGAGGCACATGTGAAAAGTCTAGATATGTGTCACAGCAAAGTAGTTTGTGGACTCAGCTGAAAAGGGAAACAACAGTTTTTCATATTTTTGGAAGTTTGTTTTAATCATTGATGATTTTGAAATCATTTCCATCTCTAAAAGGAGATCTATGTGTTTGGTTCAAGAAAAGGAATTTTTGTTACTTTTAAAACAAAACCTGCCGTAATTTATTTAGAACTTACCAGGTGTTCAAAGAGTGCAAAATGAAATTTTTATTACTTATTTTATTTGGGGAGGAATTATAATTACGTACTTTTCCCTTTTCCTTTTCTCTTCCACCTCATATCTCATTGCTCTCTTTCAAGATCACAGCTTCTTTTTGATTACTATTGTATAGGTATAAGCATATGCATATATATGCATATAGACACATCTATATGTATCTGATGACCATAAAACTGAGGCGTGGAGATGTCACTGACGGAAAGGAGTTGGGATGACATCCTCTGCTTTGGTTCCATCAGAGGAATGGAAATGCAGGTTGAAGTTACTTAACATTCACTAATTTAATCTATAAGAACTGACCAATTGAATGGATTTGGATGGATAGCAAAATTTCCAGTGGCGTCTTCATACAAAAAAGTCCAACAGGGTAGAGAAAGGACAGCAACACAGCGGTAGAACTTGGAAAGACACAAAGGAGGAGAATGTACTACTGAACCTTAGGGTGTACAGACTTGCATCTTTCCTTTATTCTCTTAGTTCACACTTCTAGCTGACCACTCTATAGTAACATGAGCTCATATGGGTATTCATTTCAGTTTTGAACATTTTATCTCCTATAGCCTCCTCAGAAGGAAGCGAAACTGTGGATTCCAGAAGTCTAAGTGACTTACCAAGGAAAGGCATGTAATAAATGATGCCTTCTGTCTTTTGATCCATGGCAAAGTGACCTTTGTCCCTATTATCCAGAGGTGCCAGTGTATAATGGAATAAGCACAGGCTTTGAAGTCACAGATCCATGGATCTGACACAGAGATCTGAAATTTATGAGCCATGCTATTGGGCCAGTCTGTTCTGATTTTTCTCATCTGAGGAGCGGATGTAATATCTGCAGTACAGTGCTGGTATTTAAATGAGATAGATATTTTACTTGGTACAAAGTAAGTCTCCTGAATATGTTACCCTTTCCTCTTTTGTTGCAAAGCAACCAGTGCCTAAATTACATATGTTTCTAAACTAAAGAGACTCAATGGAGCCAGCATGCAAACCACTGCAGTTAGCTGACTAGGTTCATTCTTTGGGTCTTTTGTGTTTCTTTGTCTAAAGCATTTCACATCCTTAGTTTTTAAAACTCTTTTTTATGCTTCTTAGTATTTTCAAGAGATTGCTCCAAAACCAAGCTAACAGTTTCCTTGCAATGTAGTGGTAGTTTCACTAGACTATTTGCAAGGTCAGTTTATGAATTAAATAGAGCTCTTGATTCTCTGTTTTCTTAAAGAATTTATTGTGTTTAGTCGTGTTGAACTAGGATTTTAACATTTGCGGTTGGTCTTGTCACCTCTTAAATGAGCTCAACCCTAGATGTCCAAATGCAGCTGCCTCAAAACCCTTGTATATGCCATTCACCTACAAGACTGAAGCATAAGGAACATCCAATTTACTCAAGATATCCTGTGGAAAGTATGCTGTTAAACATATTTTGTTGCTAAAACGAGGGATTAGAAAAGTAGCATAAAGTAGAATATTGATGCAGCAGCCTTCATTCTAGATTTGTGTGTGTATGTGTGTGCACGTGCATGTGTGCATAACTATCTCTAATCAGTTAGTGTTACAAACTTCTTTACTGTGTCAAACCAACCTATAATTCTTTCTTATTGATATGCTGAGGCCTCTGGGTACCATGATAAAGGTTTCATCTACATGATTCAAAGGGATGCTTGGAACCTGTGAAAACTTTTCTGAGGAAACATAATAGAAACTAAGTCATATAGAATGATAACTCAGAGTTACACTGAGCATCTCATTAAGGAGTGATGAAGTATTATCATGATGATCTATTTATTTTAAAATCTATATAGACTATTTTGTGAGTGTCGGTAATGATAGAAAAATTTCTCATTATTAATTTTAATAGTATGATTCTTTAAAAGAAGCTATGAACAGGCTAATATAAATGCAATATATATTTATATTTATAAATTATATTTCCCTCTATAATTGTTTCTGGATATGTCACCTTTTTATAATACTTATTTGGTTAGAATGTAACTTGCTTTGAAGATTGATTTTATGTTGGGACTGCCAATACCCTTTGAATGCCAGAGGTGTGATGTGATTGGTGCTGTTCTTCATTCAGTTCTTGGTCATGCTTTGGTTTTTCAGAAATAAACTATATTCTAGTTAGTGGATTTAATAACTTTAATTAAATCTTATTTTAGTTAGTGTCTTCCTAAATTTTTGCCCTTAGTAAAGCATGATATTTTAAAATACCGAAATGTTACCTTTTAAAGACAGATTTCCATGAGAATTTAATAAAATGACTGGGTTTAAATGTAAGATCACTTAGATCTATAAAGATTTAAACCATCTGTTCTTTATTTATGTATTGTGGGGCTTTATATAGTACTGTTTTTGGATTAAACCTTATCTGTCAATGTGCCCTGGTACAACATAATTATAGGAGAACAATAATATATTTCTGTCAGCTACCATTCAGTCCATGTTTTATGCACATTTAGTCCTTGAATTAATCTCTGAAACAATGGAAAGAAATTCTTTGCTAGAAATAGCTAGCTTTTGCCTTAGCTTTGTGGCAGAATAACATTAGAGAACATATATAGTTGTTGAACCTGATTGCTTTAGCAGCCCTGAGGTTGATAGTATCAGGTTCCAGCTTGCCCTGCTAGGTCAACATGGACCCGTCCTTTAAAGAGGAAAGTTCACACAAAGTTCACTTCTATTGTTTTACCATGGTAACAAAACAGAGATTAAAAAAAAAAAAAGAGGGGTGGGTTTGTGACCTGTTCCTTCCTTGAGCCCTCTCATTCTACTGAGTTCTTTCTGATTTTTGCCAGTTGAACATTGCAATAGAGAAAACTAAAACTTACAACAGTTTATAAACGCGTAAGACCTAAGTACACTTTATTATTGCTTGCAGGTAATCTTTTGATGTAGATTAAAGCCATTGCTGCAATAATTTTGATTAGCTTAATTTCAGTTAAAGCATGATTTCATTCCTTCTCCATTAAAAATTAAATTCTATAAGGTGGGCATGGTGGAAAAGATTGTTTATTGGTCTAGAAGGGTAAAAGTAATAATTTCTTTAAAATAATCTAACTTTGACCAAATATGCTGGTATAAATGCTATAATAGAAAGGATAGATCAGACTATCCATTTCAAGACTATCCATTTGTAATTTTATTCAGGTATTTTTGTTTATATATATTTAAGAGGTTAAAATATACAAGGGACCATTATATTCTTACTCAGAGAAACATATGGATATCTTTTGTAAATATGTAAAAAATTAATTCATTTCAGTTTCATAGCCTTGACATTAAGCTACTAAGTCAGTGAAAAATTTTCTTCTAAATTATTTATTCATTATAAGTTTAAAGGACATGAGTTTAATTTAGTTTATTTTGTATTTGGTCCCCTAAAATTTAAAAATCTAATGGCTAAAAGCAATAAACTTATGCTAGTCTTACTTTTAAAATCATTGTAATCATATACAATGTAGTATACTGTCTGTATAGCTAAAATACAACCACTACTTGGTGATTTTTTATTTTACCATTTCTATGTATTTTATTTTTATGTGTGAATTAATAGTCAAAGAAAAGTAATTTCAAGTAGATGTGCTCAGTTGTCATTCTGCCTATGACTCCTACGAAAAGTACCATTTATAGAAAAGGGTATAAAGAAATAAAAATTTAAAGTTGACATTAAATATATGCTTAATATATTAAAATCTTTTAATTAATATATTAAGATCCTTTAAAATCTGTTATCATAACAGAAAATTACTGTCTATTTGCCATATATACCTGTATTTAACTTGAAGAATGAAGGGATAGTTTTTTAAGATCAAGACAGAAGTGTGATCTCAATTATGTAATTATTTATTGACCTTTATTCTTTTGATTGGCGTAATAGATTTGCCTTGAAATTTCACCTATGTAGAGTATAAAAATGCAATTTTTCATGAGTTAGAACATTGTGAAGGAAAAGGGAAGGTCAACAATTTACATTGGTTATATGGCCAGTATAGAGGAGAAAATCTAAAAAGCATTGCTTACAATTTTATTAAATCTTTTATATTCACCAAAATGACTCTTGTGTCATACTTCATATAAATACCTTCTTTTACAAATATTTTTCTGTAATGATATATCTTAATCTTAAGGTATAGTGCTTAATCTTAATGCATCAGAAAGTTCTTTTTTTTCTTTTCATTTTGGAAAATTGCTTTGGTTACACTTAAATGATATACATTAAATCTGAAGAGAGTAACTTGTAGGAAGTTCAATACTGTTAATGATACCCTTGAATTAAATGGAAGCTGATGGATTATCAGGCAATAGAAAACAAGCAGAGTATGACTTGTGAATTCTGAGGTCACCTATCCTTTCCCTTCCCACAGGAAGAACTTACTCTCATCCTTCACCATAAATGAGTCCTTCTCCAGTGGTAAGCTTTCCAGAGAGAGTGTGCAGAGACCGTCCCTAGTGGCCCACTCTAATGTTTAACTGCTCTAATGAGAGAGAGAACTATTTTTTTCATATCTTGTCTACATCCCTTGTTACAGTTTAAGGGTTGATACTTATTTTTAATGTTTTTTTTGTTCTTTATTGCTGTGTATGCTGAAATTATTATTGGCCAGATTTTCCCAGTGCATGAAGATTTAGGAATAAATCTTAACAGATTTTCAAAAAGTCAGCCTAAAGTATGACTAAATTTATATTGATTAACTTCAATATCCTTGACGTCATGAGTTTAGTTTTTGTTCTCCATTTGGAAATATTATTCTCATTCACAAAAGGACACACTTATTTACTTTTACGTACAGTAATCCACTAGGGTGTATTTGCTCTCTTTGCCATGTTCTAATTTGTTGAAAAACTGTAATATGCAAAATGGACAAAAAAAAATGAGTTTTCCAGAGACAAACTCTTAAAGTTTTTGAAATTTCTTTTCTAAATGAATTCTTCCAAACACTATAAAAGTTCCATAGCAGTTTTATTGTTTTTTTTAAATTTTTATTTATTTTATATATATGCGTACACAGTCACTGTCCACAGAAGCACCAGAAGAAGGCATTGGATCCCATTACAGATGGTTATGAGCCGCCATGTGGTTACTGTGAATTGAACTCAGGACCTCTGGAAGAGCAGTCAGTGCTCCTAATCACTGAGCAATTTCTCCAGTCCTCAATAGTAGTTTTAAGTAAACTGTTTTGTAAATAGTAAATATATATGTAATCATGAAAGTATATTTTAAATAGATAATTAATGTTTTTACTCATATACAATTATTAATGTCATCCATTTGTACATTAGGAAGATTCTTGATCTCAAGTCCTGTTACAAAGTCTAGTGATATTCAAGTCCCATACAGGAAATAGTCACACAATGACATGTGACATATTCACTTATGTACTTATTTTGCATATTACAGAGTAATATAAATAAAACCTTTCATCAGAAAATCTGATTATTAAGCAATCCTCTAACTTTATTTTTCTTAGACAGGAGAACCTAATTATTATTTCTCTGTACACTTTTTTCCATGTCTTTATGATACTCTACTTCTTAGGGAATGAACTCCCCCTTTTTCTACCCGCTAAATTTCAATTATTCTCCAAGACCCAACCAAATCTCATATATAGTGAGTGGCTTAGATCTAACTATTCTATTGTTCTGGTCTGTTCTCAGCTTTAGGCCATAAAAAAAGCAAAATGCTTCCAGGACCAAGGAGACACAAGATAAAAAGCATGAGACTCTTTATTTTAATTTAGTTTTTTAATTTATTTTTCATTTACATGTATTTACATTTCATGTATTTTATTTTTATATGATGAGACCTCGGGCCTTGTAACTGTAACTCTTATACTACTGAGTCATACCCCAGCCCTAAATTCCTTATTTTTAAAAATTGTAAGAATTCAATATGGTGACATCCAAGCATTCAACTCAATAGGAGCCTCTATAGCAAATATGTCCTGTACTAAAGCAATTTGTATACTTTCCAAGGAGTCCCCATGCAGTGTGTAATTCATGTGTGTAATGTGTATTTCTTCAATGCAATCTGTATCAATATTTGTGTGTGTGTTTGTTATCACAAATCTGTAACCTCCCCAAATGGCATACAGCATGGCTTAAAACTTTTTTGAAGTTTTTAATCTAGTAAAATTCTTTTAAAAAAATAGACAGTCACTAGATCATATCGAGTCAAATGTGATTGAATTGATCTATAACTGAATAGGAACTGCATTTAGAGGAATGTTTGTGAGAAGTAAAACATTCAGATAAGCACTTCCCCAAAGGTTAGGTTGGAAGCATCTTACGGAAAAGCACTTTTTACAAATATCACAGTAAAAACTATCATTTATCAAAAAGCTTTCTGAAACAATTTAAGTAACCAATATAAACACTTCCTGCTGAATCAGACTCATCATAAGTGCTAGAATTAGTTGGAAGTAGAGGTCAATGGAGTACTAGAGCGTGTACAGTATTTAGTTGACTTTAATGTAAGAGGAAATTGTGTTTCGAGAGATGGGTGTTGGGTGGATAGCGGGTATATACACATAAGAGTGCACATTGCCCGTGTCTATGCATGAAGTGACTGGAATAAATAACTAGATGTCCTGCTATATCATTCTCTTCATTTTCTCTCCTTAGAGAGAGCTTCTCAATGACTCTGTTGATAAGCTGGCTGGCATACCTCCCTAGCATCCTTCTTTCTCTGCCTTCCAGAGACCTGGTGTTCCAGTAAAATGCATGGATGTACCGTGGATCCATGTGTGATGGACTTTTTCATGCTGATCCTAATACTTGCACAACAGGCTCCCACTGAGCTATATCACTAGCCTCAGAATGAAAGTGCTATAATGTGATTCACAAATGGGAAAATATGTTAAAAATTCACATTTTGCTTAGAATAATATTGTGTCGTTGAAGAAAATTACCATAGCCAAGTAAAGGTGTTCCCTGGAAAGTTTTCAGCTGATTAAATCATAAAGAAAATACTATATTTCATAATTTCTAGGAAACTAATTTCATTTTTGTGTTTTGCCAGAATGTCAGAATGGAAGAGCTCCAAAGAGTCACGACACATGTTTTCAAAATTCTGATACTAAAAAAGAAATAGCAGATGAACTAGGAAATTATGTGCTACTGTTCTGATTATTTCAAATCTGACTATTTGCAAATATGCAGTTTATTGGAATTTTTAACTACAGAAACTAACTGCATTGTATTTTCATCATTATCCAGATAAGAAAAATATTTGCTCAGTTAATTTCATCAATAATGACTGAATAAATTTACAAAGGGTTAGACACATATATAACACTACTTTTGACCTTTTTAAAAATTTTAATCAGGAAGGAAAATGTTCTTTGTAAACTGCCACTTAAAAAATCTGGAATGATGTAGAGGTCTGTCCTTAGGGAATATTCATACAAGAAATTAGCATATTCCTTGTCTCAGTGAGTAAAGATGCTCTTGTCAACCGGTCAGTCTGAGTTTCATCCCTAGAATACACAGGCAGAAGGAGGGAACCAATGCTGGTAACATGTCCTGTGACCTCCATATACATACCCTGGCACAAGAACATGCATAGAGTACTTATTGTTGGTATTGAGAAGGATGCCCATAGTGAAGAGAGATCAGGACCTAGAAACAATGAACCGTGAAGCACCGAATAAATTCATTATTTACCCTATAACAAGTATGTGTGGTGGTTAGCGTCTGTAATTCCAGCACTCGAAGCAGAAATGGTCCAGGCAATACTCAGTAGTGCTTAAGTTCAAAGCCAGCCTTTTCTCATGAGTCTTTGTCTCAATGAGAAATGTATTAAAATGAGTAGTGATCATAATAGCATCCAACTACTTTGATGTTTAATGGAAAACTTATAGGAAGCTACAAGGAGAGTATATTGGGTATATTTCATTTTTAAAGAAAATAATTTGATTTGTAGACAGAAATGGTAGTACCAGGGTCTTTTGGACACTTAGCAAAAATCACTTTCACTGAGTTTCTGTTAAGAACTGAAGGAGATAGTATCTCTGGCCTTGCTTAGAAGCCTATTCAGTCACTTATAGTACTGGGCAGTGTGGAATAGAAGAATTCAAATGTATAAAAAATCCTTTTTTAATAAATGCATTTTTATGATGTTTAATGATTTTTAAACCTCTGTCTTCCATATAGTTCAGCAGTCCTTGTGTACTTTCTATAAGCAGATTTTTATATTAAAATAAGTTTCTTTCTTCGAATGATCCAAAGGCTACCAAGAAGCTTAAGCAATGCAGTTGTGCTGCCTGAGCTCTGAGATCATCAACAAGATTTTCTTATCTTTGTTCTCATACTTTTATCTTATTCTCAGATTGTAGTCATTGTATGAATACGGGTACAAATCTTGATAGAAAGCGTTATGAATGGAAGAGCATCTACTTCAACACTTAAAAAAAACCTTTGACAGCAAGCATTAGGAACATTTAAGACACTAGGTAGATCTTCCTATACTACTTGGTGTTATCTTAAATGCAATAGATTGCATATATAGACAATATGTGTATATACATACTTACATACATGTATGTATATATACATTCAGGCTTTTCAACACTACACATTAATATGTTAATCAAAGTGTATCAGACACATTACTGCACTAGATTTTAGAAACACATAAGCATTACTGTAGTAAATGTATTTTCGTTTTTCATTAAAAACTCATTATTTCTATATTTTCTTTTTTTGTGAGTAGAGATTATATGCCACCATTAAGTGAATAGAAAGTTTTCAACGATTGTGGTAAATTCAGTATTTTTAATATCATTTTTGTGTAATTTCAGGTCTGTACGTTTTCCTCTTTCATACTTAGCCTAATTGTTTAGGATATCACATAATAATGCAATGCAGTCTTTAGGTAGCATTTATACATCCATTTAGGTCTTAACTTGTAGATATCACATATCCCATACTAGAATTTGAAGTTCATAGTCCTGTCCTGTTTGCCTTCCCAGAAGACTAAATCAGCTAAGGGAATCACTCTACTGTGCTTGTGGGTTAACTCTTTCTCAGGTCTACACTATTGAACTTCTCTGCAACAGTTGATGCCTTTGGTTTTCTTTTCCTACCATTGGTTTACTTCTGGCGATTTACATTTTCAGTTAAGCTCTGACTTACAGATAGTTATATATTCTGCTTAGTTACAGCATTCATGACATTGATGATGATAGTCAGCTTTACCTGATCGGTGAATGACATCTTAATTCTCAAAAGCTAGGAACAACAAATCTTTATTTTTATCTCCTATTACTTGAAGACCACTGGTCTCTTCGGCTCTATGGTGGTAATTTGGTCCACATATTCTTATGAGAAGAATCTAAAATCAAAAGGGGACAAATTCATTTGGGGGATGTCAAACTTGGCCCAATAATGGTAAATGTCAGCTTTACTCACGTATTTTCTCACAGGATGTTGTAAAGCAAGCCCAACATAAACAGCAAGGCAAAGGATGTATGGTCAAAACATCCAATTTTGTCATTGAACCCTCAGAATGTATGGTAGGATCAGGGCGTAAGTAGCCAATTAATTAAAAGTTCTTTCTAATCAGGCAATGTGGATATTACCTACTCTCAACTCTTAGGTGACTGAAGCAAGACTACTTCAGTTCCCAAGTTCAAGGGTACCTGGGAAAAGTGGTGATGCTTTCTTTCTCAAAGCAAAAATAGTGCTAATTAACAAAAGTAGGTTTATTAGATGCCTTATACTTTAACTCTTCTATAGTATTGTTATAAGAAAACTAAGGAATTATTTAAAAGTGATTAAAAAAAAAACAAACTAAAAGAGCATTTTAGCCATGTGGAAACTCTACCCAAGAAGTGTTCTAAAACGTAGACCAAGATAGCAGTAAATAAGCTGGAATACAGGTGGTGAGTGTTTGAAAAGGCAGCCACACAGGCTCCTAATTAGTTCTCTGGTAAGAGTGGTTCTTCAATATGATTCTCATAGAACCTCTTGAAATGTTATGGTCTAATAATTTTTTTCTCTTGTGTAAAAATTCTTGTGAATTGATTAAATTGACTTTAGAAGGGCTCTTTTTTTTCTTGCTAATTTTAAAGAAGTAATTTATGGCTTAATCTTTTAAAATAAAATTAACTTTCCATTTGGCAGCATCATTTTTCGCTGTTGTCAGCACCACCTTTTCTTAAGATAATTATCACCATGTGTTTCAGGAAAGATGCTAGTGACTACTTCAATGCTTTGTTATTATTTTTTTTTAATCAACGCTGTTTCCCTGTAAATCTCTGTTATTACACAAATTCAACGTTACCTTTTGCGTGGCAATATTTCCTGCATCAACAAGAGGACAAATAAATTTAAGGTAATTGCTTTTAGAAGCATATTGTTTTAAAGAAACTCTTGTAAATAAATAGGATGAAAAGTACTTACTGATGTTTGTTTGCTAAGCTTGCTGAAGTAGATGTTGATAGAAGCCCCAAATTACTTTCTTTTTTTCCTCATCCATGGTACTTTAAGCTAATCAAGAAAGTAACTCATAGTAGCAAACTTGAGAATCATTTTGTAAGAAACTTTGTTACAAGCGTGCTATAGAGTTCTCATTTTAATTTACTATCATAAAATGGAAGTTTATATGGAAATGCTGTGCAATTTACAATCCTTTTAAAGTTGAGAACTTATTTTACATTTTTCTAAAAATTAGATGCAAATTATTTCATGTTAGCACCTACTTTTTTTTGCCTTCTTTGATATTTAAAATGTGGGATGCTGTCACACAGACTAGAATGGAAATAATGTGGATTTTACACGACTTTATTTCTGTTTATTTAAAGACATTCTTTTGACAGGCTAGCCATGTAGCTCAATGATAAAACTTTTGGAGCCAAGGAGTCAGTTTCTAGCACTCCTTTCCAACAATAAGTATTTCAAAGCAACCTCAACAAACCTTCTATTGATAGGAAGGGAGGGAGGTAGACAAGAAACTGAGGGTGACCTGAAATGTATAAATGCAGGGATAAATACATATTTGCATAATTTAAGTTGACTGTGCTGCTAGTCTTGGTATCTTCAAGACTGTGTATCTTCAAACAGAAAGCTAGTTTTGCCTGCCCTGTAGAAGAAAATTTAGCTCCCATGTCCAAGAACAATTTTGTAAGTCAGAGGTGATGATGCATTCCTTTTACTCAGTATTCAGGAGACAGAGGCAGCCAGATTTCTGTCAGTTCTGTCTCAGCTTGATTTATGTAGTGAGTTCCAGGCCAGCCAGAGCTACATAGTGAGACCCAGTCTCAACAAACAACAACAAACAAATAAAAAAAAATTAGTTATATTTGATGCTGTGAAATCCTACATTCAATGTTGTTATTATAAATACACACATTATTATGAAATTGTGAAATAAAATTCCAAATATGTGTGTCTAACATTATAAACTAAGTTCAAAGTGCTGCATATTGAATGGTTTACTTAGTAATTTTCATCTCACTAGCTTTCCCTCAGTTTAAAACATTGTGGATTCTTCTCTTCCCAACCACCTAAGTTTGATGAGCAAATAGATATCCACAGTATTCAGTTAGAGGTAAGGATAATGCACAGAAAGCATTAACAGGCTTCCTTTCCACCTGCCAGTTTGGGACTTTGTAAATAATTACTAAAACAATTTAGATTGTGGTGATCATACTTGTGACCATCCATTCCTTCCTACAACTCTTCATCCACTTTGTTTTTATTTAATATCCATTGATTTCAGACTTTATATAAGATGTTGTGCTTATATGCTTAAGCCATAGCACAGAACAATAGAATTTAAAGCATTTTCTTCATGGAAACTGCCAGTATATACAATGATCCATAAGCAAATAAGCACATAATATTTTTGAAAATACAGCTGGGTATTTAAAGTAAACCGCTAAGTGAGTCGACTTGACATAGTGCAAGGTAGCTAGGGATGCTATGATACAGAGAGTATTATTGGATAGTATTCCAAGAAGTAACAAATAGCAGGTCCAAAGAGGTGAAGAGAAAGGTTTTTTTTTTTAAGTAATATATAGTATACAGATTGGTAGTTGCGACATGAAAATATACCCACAATAACAAAATTCTGATGAGAATTACTTTAGAGGTGAAATAGTTGTATCACTATTGCAAAGGACCTAGTTCCATTTCCATTCAGCAAAATGAGGCATTGAAGATTTTCCTTATTGTTTCTCTCTCTCTCTCTCTCTCTCTCTCTCTCTCTCTCTCTCTCTCTCTCTC
>NW_021620932.1:2678447-2683447 GCF_004785775.1 Grammomys surdaster
CTCTCTCTCTCTCTCTCTCTCTCTCTCTCTCTCTCTCTCTCTCTCTCATCTTTGTACAGGCCAAAGTCTCCATATAGGCCATGTTGATTTTTAACTTTGATTCTCTCTAAACAATACAAAACTTACAGCTGTGTAATCCCACCGCATTCATGTATTTAACATAATGATTCTTCTTAATAAATTAGGCCTTTCACTCCTCGATATGTCTATATTCTTACCAATAAAGAAGGGAGCTATCAGTGTCCATCACTGGGAATCCAGACCCATAGCAGAATAGTTGACTAGCTATACAATACCTAGGAATAGATTGTCAAACTTTAAATTATGGTAGTAATGCTACCCAACTTTTGTTAAGTAGTACCCAACTCAAAATATATGATATAACTATAATATAATAAATATACCTATCTCAAACTATTCTTGTAAATATTTAAAAATCAGGTAGCAGAATGAACTCAATGCCATATCTGAAAGAAACATAGCCACAATTGTCATATCCTCATATTAATATCCTATATTAAGACAAAATGAAAATGTTTGGAAAAAGGGCCTTCAAAATGTTGGAAATGACTTTGGCCAAAGAGAATAGTTTGATGTATTTTAAAAATAAGTCAAGTTAAAAATGATGTATGAGAACAGGCTCCTGGAATAATGGTCATCTACAGCGCCTTTCTCTTTTGCACTCTAATATGTCCACTTGCAAGGATGTGCCTTTCTATTTTATTTTACTTAGTATATTAGTATATAAGCACTCCTCCAGGTTATCATACAGTACGTTTATGACTGTATAATAGTGTTCAAGTAAAACTGGCAAACCATTAAGAAGAATATATATTTCTGATTGCAATTGATCAAAATGTAAAATATACAAATTATTATGTTAGTGTAGTGTGACAGTTTAACAGAAATCTAAATTTGAAATTCATATTAGTGTTATAAATAGATCATAATTCTCATAATATATGATAGACATGTTTTATATTTGTTCTATAGACTCATTTTACTAGAAGAATATTTAAGTAATACAGTATAAAGTATAGGAGTTCTTGTATAAATAAATTCAAGAGGGCAAATAAGTCTTGGAGATTAATGGGTTACTTTCATTCCCAATAATTGTGTTCAAGGGTGCATTTCAATATTTATTTTTCCCTTATATTTTTCTACTATGTCATTATCTCTACATGATCAAATTTTAACTTGTATTTAAAAGGAGTGGATGACTCTCTCCGTGGCCCAGGATTCTGTCAGGTCTGTCCTAATGCCTGCACTCAGTTGTTCTTTTTGTTTTGTGTAAATGAAGGAGTGATAGAGTGATGAGACCCTTTCTAAACAGGTTTTGTTTGTCTGTATTTGGGGCTTCTTTTATATTTACAAATAGTCACCAACTTTTCTCAAAAGAGGTGAAAGGGATTGCCAGCAGGCTGTCCTTGAATGTTTGATGACTGCAAAACTTGTAAAGTACACTCCACCCCCTCCACCCCCAACCCTGCACTCAGCTGCATATCACTTTGCCTTGCCTTTCTTTTTCTGAAGTTGAATTTTGACTCTCCTTGAATAAACATCATAAATGTGTTATGGATACCCTGCAGTCGGGCCTTATGGCCTGGAGCCCTGGAAACAAATGGACAGTGAAGTGTCTTTAAACCTTATACTGTCCTGGGAGAAAGACCTATTTAGACTTTGATTTAGTGACAAAAACTAATGAAAGTAGATTGCCTAAAGTGATTTGTCTGGAAAAGAAAACTATCTGCTTCATAACTGAAAACAACAAGAACAACCACCACCACCACAACAACAAAAACAAAATGAGTGTTTCTAAATATTTGGAGTTCAAAGTGGTGTGGTTATGAACTTCTTTAAAGCCTTGCCCTCCTTTTAATAATGTAAATGGTTGAAAATGCCAAACTCTGGAATGTGGCTATGGTGTTGGGGAAGCTGAGAAAGAAGGAGGAAGTCTTTGATTAGGATGTCATGGAAGCCACTAAGGGTACTTATTTAACTAACGTCTTCCTTTTGATTAGATGTAAGAGGGTTCATCCTACTTTGATGCTCTTCTGTATATTTGTGTATTGCATACAAGGATAAGATGAGTGTGGTCGCCATTAAAGCACACATTCACTCTGAATTGACTGCTTTTACTTATTGCTTCCTTTGTTCAGTTTAGAGGTTTTTTGTTTTGCTTTCAAGAATAGCTTACCTTTAAAAAAGCATACAGAGAGTTTATTTAACAATAAGAACATTTAATTAGCTGTTCTGTGCAGTTAGGTAATTTGATTAAGATTACACTATCTGGTAAATCAATAGAGCCCATGTACAGCTATGTCTACTGAAGCATGCGCACTTTTGGCCTTCACACTAGCATATGGTTTTTTGTTTTTTGGAGTTTTTTTGGAAGTTCCTTAAACCTCTGTTGAAAGAACTTGAGCATTGAGTATTTGCAATACAGTTTTGTTTCTAAGAGTACTACAGAAATTAGTGATCTCCAGAAGTTAGTGCTTAAAACTTCATGAGTACAATGTAAACTTCTCAGGAAAGGGAACTGTACTGTATATAGCAACAGAATAGTGATAATCTTGTTAGTGCATACATTTTTCTATTTCCTTCCAAGAAGTTCTATCTGACTCACAGAGTGGGCAACCAGTAGTCTAGTGCTTAGGGAAACTTAACATCATTCTCTCCCCTTTTTAAAAACCATTTGCTCTGTTCTTTGCCTCAGTGTCTCAAGGCTGCCTTCTCACATAATTGTAAAGTAATCCCCAGTAGGGTGTTAGTTGATGGCCTCAGGGTGTTACCACCACCAAGGGTATTTGCATTTTAATGGAAGGCTTTAAAAGAACTTCAAGCATCAAGTCTGAGAGCAATAAATCTCTATTGGTGGAATTTGAAGCAATGTGATAGATTGGGCAGGAGATATCTGCGGTGAAAGGAGCCCACTGGGTTTATTCTAATCACAGCGTGAATTAAAGTGTTCCTACTTAGTGGTAGCCAGACTTCTGCTTCCAAGGGAAAGTTGTGAGGACAGCTCCTGTGGCCTGGATAATGAAGTACTCCTTAGCAGTTTCATTTTCTTTAAAAGCAAACAAGTCAAAGGGCTAAAAGTTCAAGTCTTTGAACTGCCCTTTCCTTTCCTATTTTCTCGATGACTGTTCCCAAATGAATATCTCTTTATCTGTGCTTTTAGGTATACAGGTAGAATTATCTTCACAACTTCTCCAAATTCAAAGCTGTGTGTGTGTGTGTGTGTGTGTGTGTGTCCGTCCTCCTGTCTGCTGTCTGTCTTTACTTCTTTCTTAGTTTTCTAGGCTTTTGTTCACTCAAATTGACAAGGCATTGTACTATTTACAAATAGATCAAAATCTACTTTAAATATAAAAATGTAAGTAACATCCTGACTTATTTGTCTGCCGTGAAGTTCTGAGAGGAAAACAGATTTACAGAGACTGGAATCAGGGTTGGTAGAATGATAGTAGTGTTGTACCCATTGACTGTGGACACATAAACATGAAGCTTGAAAATGGTGAGACAGAAGAATGATTAGGACTCAGCCAGGCAATATGGAGGGGAGGATGAACTGGGGTAGAAAAGTAACAGAGGCAGTCTTCTTAAAAATGGTGAAATAAGAGACCCAAACCACCCACTGTTCAGCTCAGTATGGTGAAACAGAGTCTGTAATCCTAGTACCTGGGAGGCTCTGGTATGAGTGCAAGGAATTCAAAGTTGTGCTGCTTATACAAAATGTGATCTTCCTTCAAAAGAAAAAGAGAAAGAAGGACTTTCAGTAGAATCCAATATAACATAATACACAGATGTTGGAATAAAATAGCAAAATGGGAAAAGAAGTTTAGGGCTAAGTATCACAGTCTGTACTTACGCCATGGATTGTGAATCCAATAAGGAAGCAAATATATTTTTAGGCAAATATATTAACAAACATGTATATTAGAAAAAAGTCTTCTGAAATCATTTTGGAGTACTGTCCATATTTGAGACACTAGACTAGAGATGGAGTTTGAAGATGTTGAAAAGCCATAACAGTGGATTGAAGAAGAAATAAAGAAAGATCAGAAGAAACAGAAGTAGGACATAGACAAGAACATAAAAGATATTTTCACAGAGATGATACTTGAGTGTTCAAAAGAGGAAGAGATATATCCAAGTTCTGGAATTTTGACTTTGTCAGTCAGGTGCCATTTTGCTGAACAAGTGAAAAAGAAATCAGTTTTAATGGGACAGATGCTGAGTTCAGATTTGGATAAGCTGAGTCTTAGATTATTATAGGACATCTAAGCAGGGATGTCTGCTAGATGGGCATCAATCTGTCTGCATCCCAGAGGAAGATCTGGGCTGTAGATGTATGTTTAGCCATTAGTCCTAGCATCAAAGTGATGGCAATGGAAGAGTTCACTCAGGGAGAATGGAGACTATCAGATGGCTGTCGATTGATCCCAAGCAAAGCATCAGTTAAAAAGCCAGAAGAGTCACAACGAAGAATAAGAACAAATAGCTGGAGAGATACATCATAGCAATAAGCAGTAGGGTATCTATATTGATTTACAAGCCAGATAAATTTGCAAATAAAAGCCCCTTCCAAAGGCCTCCAGAATCTAATGCTAGGCATTAAGTCCAGGAGCGACAATCTGTGTTTTTCTTGCTATTTGAGTTATGTCAGTTTAATGAAGCAATACTACATATTGATAATTTCTATGGTTACATTTCTTTTCATACTATCAGAGAAGAAGATTGGAATTTTGTTTTAATATTTCCACTGCTATCTTTCCTTCCTGAAGATGGAAATCACATCACCTAGCCTATGATGCTTTGGTAAATAGATTACGTCTTTGTATAGGACACAGCATATTACAATCTGAAGCAAAATTATTTACATACAAGATTCTTCCCTCCCTCTCGGGAAGAATATAAGCTCCTGAACATGAGGAACTTACCCTCTACCAATCAGCATCCATAGTACACTGCATTGAAAAAAGCAAGTACTTAATAAT
>NW_021620932.1:2686868-2710642 GCF_004785775.1 Grammomys surdaster
TCTCTCTCTCTCTCTCTCTCTCTCTCTCTCTCTCTCTCTCTCTCTCTTTGTGATATTTGTGATATATTATGAAGTCATAAACCAGGATTTTTTTCCAAGTTTGTCGAGCATTGAACTGAAAAGGTGCTTATAACACCTCAAGAAGTGGGTAAACTGGAGGAGGTGGTTAGTATTCTAGCATCTCCACCTCCTCCAGTATATATATATATATATACATACAAATATACAACACGAATAACACAAAATTATGAAAACAAATAAATACATCAAGTGTGCTCTTTGGTAACTCACAATTTGAGTGCCTTGCTAAAAAGTACATATGATGTAAACTACTGAAAACGTGTGTTCACACAACATACTATACGTGTGGATTTTATGTTCACACAGATCTTTCTAGGGTATCACATGTCCTATAATAGAGACCAGTTTCTTTTTTTTTTTTTTTGGAGTTAAAAATGACTTAGTATGTTTTCATTCCTTCTTTTGTGGAAGGCTATTGTGAATACTAGACCATCTTGCATTTTCCTAAAGTTTTAAAAATTTAGTTTAAAATTCCATTCTTTTCCTTGAGGGTAGTCTAAAAAACTACTACAAGCTAAATGACAAAGAACAGAATTTTTTCCTCAAGTTTTGGAACCCAAGGATTCATGATCAATACCAGTGAACCAAAATCATAGTGTCGGTCAGGTCGCAAATCTTACTGAGCTTTACAAAGGCTCATTACTAAACTGCTGGCACTCCTGATCTCTCTTTTGCTCCTCTTCCTCCTCCTCCCTTCTCCTCTTCCTCCCTCTCCCCCAACTCTCTCTCTCTAACTGAACCTCTCCCCCTCTGTCTTTTTCTCTCTCCTATCTCTCCCTCCCTCCCTCCTCCTGTTCCTGTCCCTCTGCCCATCCTGACCCCTTTGCTTTTAAAATGTCCTACTGTTCTTCTCTTGTAAGGTACTTGTGGACAATCTCTCCAGCTCAGCATCTTAAACATGTACAAAAATATTCTGGCATATAAATAATATTTTCAGAGTTTCAGAACATAACTTAAGGGACTGTTGTCAGTTTACCACATGCAGCAAGTTTCTCTGGATGAGAATTGTGAGAAGTCAATTACAGTGTCTCAGATGTACATATTAAATGTACACAGAACGATTCTGGCCAGTTTTTTTCACTGACGTATCCCTAGAAGGAGAATATTGTCTGTCATAGGGCAGAGACTCAAAATAAATATTTGTTCAGTGAATATTGCTAATAACTGTTTAGTGAAGGATTTCTGAGAGGAATTATTATGCCTCACAGTTACAAACTGAACCAGTTGTGTGTTAATACAGCTTTTAAACTCCCACTAAACACACACAGGCTCTATATTAAATATTTAGAGTTTAGAGTACAAACATATTTGGTATACCAAATACATAATAGAATATATTTTTTTATTCATAGGTTATGATGGCTACGTACAAGCATTAACATGAACAACTGATGAATTTTCTATATGTAAATTTGTGTTTGTTACAGAAATAACAGTAGACTTCATAATTACTGTTTATATGTGAATATAAGTATATTTTCACTATACTTAGATGATCCAAAGTGGTGATGGTTTTCATTGGACCCACAGTGTCTTGATTTAGAACTAATTTATCACATATCTAAATACATTTAAGTTACAATTTAATTAAGTATAAAAACAGTTTGTGATATAAGCAATGATATAAATATACTTGCCTGTTAATTATGTACGGGTGTATATGTACATGTATCCTGTTTATGCATGCAGGCCCATGTCCATCCACATTCAAATGTGCGTACATGTGTATGCATGCATGTAGGCAGCACAGGAAGCCATTTTATGTATTTCCAACCTGATTTTCTTGAGTCCAATCTCTCACTGTTCTGGAATTCACTAAGTAAGTTAGGCTGAATGGCCAGGAAACCCAGGAACATGCCTGTCTTGACCTTCCTGGTGTTTGTATGATAACTGAGTGTCACTGCGCCCACACTTATAAATTGGATTCTGAGGATCTAACTCAGGGCCTTAAGCTTGCATGGCTAGTACTTGGCTACGTATGTCTCCATTTCTGAATTTTGAAAATATATAATACCCATAATTTAGTACTATAGCCAAATTGAGTGCAATATCCTCTGACTCTGTTTCTAGCAGAGAAATTCATAAGATATTTTCTCAGCTTTAGAGACTCTTATTTTTAGATTTTAATTAAATTACCACATATTATACATGTTACTTGATTCTGGACAGACTACCCTTCTATATAAATTAGAAGATAATTATAGTCCTTTCTTCTCTAATTTATTTTTCTCTTCCAAGTTTTTATTAAGTTCTGTATCTCATTTGCCTACACTAAAAATCATTATCTGATTATGTTTCTCAGTACATTCATAGTATTGAAGCCTTTAATCTGACTAATTCTTTTCAATATTTGCTTCCTTTTTTGGTGTCACAATGTGCCTATTGATAAAGAAAATGTATTTATATTAAGAAAGCCATCCTGCAGATTTAGTTCAGACACAGACCATTTGTCTAGCATTGCCAAACCTTGGGTTCAATTCCCAGCACTGAAAGGAAAAGAAAATGGGACCAGTTAGATATCTCAGTGGGACAAAATGTTTACTGGCAAGATTGGGTACCTGAGTTGATCTTTGAACCTACATGATTGAAGGAAAAGAGCAAATTTCCACCAGCTAACATCTAACATTTATGTCCATGTATGGTCACACGGACCACACAATAAATAAATGTAACAAAATTAATGTAACATAATTTTTTGTCAAGTGTGATTATGACTGAATGTTATGTAGATAACTGAATATTGGTAGACTATCAATCTATTTGTAGAGTTTTTAGTGTGCTGACCCATTTCTCATGCAGTAGTTAGCATGTCATTACTGGTCACTATAACGTATTAATTATTAGAAGGTGCTGCCACAACCCTGATTCTGTTTACAAATGAACAAAGAAGGAAATGTAACTTTGTTTAGAAAAAGCAGCAAGGCTACTATATATGTTTGAACTTCTAACAGACCTGATAGCACACAAATTCCATAAAACAAGACAAACAGCCTGATGTGTTTAGTCTCTCTTCATAGCCTTTCCCCTCTGAGATAAACTTCAAAGTCTCAGCTCCTTCCCTTAATTATTTGCTCTAGACTATTTATGTGAACTAAACCAAACCAAGTCAGAACGTTTTATTTTCTCCCTATATTCTAAGAATGCATCTAGGTTTAAGCTGTCATTTGATAGGATGTAGAAGATCTAACTGACAAGACTGAAATTACCAAGTTTTTAGAGATTAAATAAAGACAGAAAGATTAGTCTCAAGTATTTGCATTGCATGTTTCTAATCAAATTTATTATTTCCCCACTAATGAATGAATTTGACATTATTTAAAAACATTCCATGTTAAAAATATTGAAATGTTTCATTATCTCTGTAATCATAGGTATCATTACTCTTGTAAAACTTCAGAAACTGATAATTTAATACTAACTGAATGAACAGAAAAATGGTATTTATGTAAAGAGAAACAGCAATACAATACTACTTAGCACTTCAAATGACATCTGGCAAGTTAAACATAGACATGAAACTCTAAAATATTTTATGATACTGATCAACTGTTGGACATTATGCAAACAATCTCGATGGTATGAATTTAGAAATGATGATGTTTAGTGTTAAGAAAACATGTAGCACATGATAGATTAGTGCCACAGCGCTTTTGAGGATAAACACTTAACCAATAGATTGAAGTAACAATCTACCAAGCTACCGAAGGCTCTATTGGTTTCCCTAAGAGCCTACATACATATTGTGCTTTCAGTTCAGGGTCCATTTGCAGCACAAATAAAGATCGAACAAGCAAAGACCTTTTCTCTGAATACAATGTATGACAATAAAAATGTGGCTGTTTCTTCAGACAGAAACGTTGAGAAGAAGTTAGAGGTTAGAAAGTCATTAATCATAGGTTTATATTTATTTTATAAACTATCTTATACACTATTAAAAGGCAGCACTGAAACCAATCCAAACAAGCAAAACAAAACAAAAATGAATAAGCAACAACAATAATCAAAAGATCCTCTTTCCTGGTCATCAACCATTCAATTCTACTCCCATTACCGTTTGTTAGGGAGATAGGAAGTTTCTAGTTTACTGAGAGTATGGTTAGGATGGAAATACAAGGTTAGTTCATAGAGTGTTTGCTATCCATTCAGGAAACCCACAGTTCAATCCTCAGCATTGAGTAAAGCAGGTATGGTGTGGGCCTATATCTTTAATAATTGACAGACAGAGTCAGGAGAATACAGTGAATTCATCTCCAACACAAACCAAGTAGCCTAGGCTAACTTCTCTCATGGACTTCCATTTCCTTCTTGATATGGAATCTTTATAGCTAGAGGATGTATACTTTCTAGAAATTAAATTACATCATACTAATTTTATATAAATATCCAAGCTTAACAAGTTTTTACTGACTTTTGAGAGGAACACTTTATGTTTTTAAAGCAATCAAATTTCTTCTTGCTGCACACTTTTTTTGTCTTTTCTATTTTATTCAATATTTTATTTATTTACATTTCAGATGTTATCCCCTTTTCCCATTCTCCTCCACCCATTAATCCCCTATCCCATCCCTCCTCCTCCTTTTTTGCTTTTATACCATTTTAATTACACACAAGTATTAAGGTCAGTTCTAGGTTGAGGAACTAGCAATACAATAGATGCACATTGTCAAGGAACAAGCAAGACAATAAACCCAGATAGTCAAAGAACACACAGGACAATAAACAGAGTCCTGTAATCACTCCTGTGATCACTATTTCTAACGGCTTATCAGGATGATCAAAATATCTGAGCCTACTTCCCTGTCCTAGCCCAAAGTCATTTTCATGCCTGAAGCCTACTTCTTTGTTCTAGCCTAAGATTTAGTTTCCTGCCTGAAATTACCTCTTTGTTCTGCTTCACTACTTTTATAGATGGATGGCATATTTGGCTCATTTGTAAAATTGTGACTATAAAATCTAACAAACACTTTTTTTCCCATTAAATGTCTTTTCTTCTGATCTCCCTGGCCTTCATGTGTCCTCTTGAATGAGCCCACAGGGGTGAAACTCACGCTAGGAGGAAATATATCCATTGACACAACACGGAGACTATACACATAAAAGGATTTAAATGAATAATTTGGACCTCACTAAAAATGATGATGACATTATTTTCAATTAGAAAAATCAAGGTCTAAGAGAAGTCAATATCTCAAAATCATAGGACCCTTTCAGTCTAGCACTTAGGAAATGTATTACGCTGGTTGAACTATTAGCCCATTAAGATTTTTTCTTTCATAGGTAAATAACATTGTTTGCAAATATTCAGTCACTTTCTCATATTGTCATGACTATCAAAGGACAATCTCTAGCAAAATTTTGCAAATGAACTCAGGGAAATAAACAGATCTCAGTACTATAAATTACTACAGTTGGCTTTCAATCATCTTTAAGCTAAATCTACTTGATCTAAAAATAAAAATGACAACATTTCAGAATGTACAGCTTTGTCATAAAATGTCTTAGTTTAACAAGTTGATCATAGTCATGGAAATGCAATACAAGATAACCCCAACAAAGGTAACAGTGAGTTTTGGTTGTTGCATGCAATCTCAGTGACACTGATTTATTACATGGAGTTGCATTTGTAGGTAATATACCTTTATGGATATGAAACATCCTGTTACATACTGCTTTAAAACTTTATACATTGCAAATGACGGTATATCTTAAGAGTGTAGATTACTTTCCTCTGATTAAATTGAGTGTTGAACTCTTTAATTGCTGAAAATGAACTGACTTACTGTATAATAAACAGTGAAACAGGTTTTCAAAATGATAAAACTGCAATCTAATTTCAGTTAGTTCAATTGTGTTACATGAATGTGACTGTTCTCTTGTTATATGGCCAACAATATACACATTGATGACTATCTGATCTTTCGTACTATTTCACATTTTGATTACAGCTGCAAGCAGTCATATTCCTAGAGAAGATTACCGTGGGCATTTATTTCTTTTCTTACATTTAGAATACAATTAGTAGGTTATGACTCATCTCTTCAAAGGACATTATTTTTTCGAGCTAGGTGGTATTGTGACACAGATCCTAACTTGGAACCAAAAAGGCTTGGCAGGCTTTTTCTTCCTTGTCACTTCACAGCTAAGTGACCTTGAACAATGTTGGCTTTGCTTAGTCCTCTCGGGCAAGAACTAGACCCAGCACATCATTTTAGAAACATTTAGTATTGTACACATTTCATTAGTACAGATTTTGTTTGTACTTGTCAAAACAAGTGCTTTTTAAACTTCGAATTTCCTACATCAACTTGCCTTCCCCTAACCTACTGCCTTATTAACAATCATCATATAATCTGACACAGCTTCTACTTGATAGAACTTTGTGAAGAAGAAAACAGGTTATGTATTATGATACTTTTTGCTTAGCACTTTGTAACAAAATGTTGAATTTCCTAATTATCAGCTTTGGAACACTTAGTCTTTATATGTTCCAACTGAGCAAAGGTTGCTTATCTCTGGACATGTTACATCTGAGACAATGGGCTGGTCCTTATGTATGGGATATCAGGTTTCGATCAACTGAATTTCATCTATTTGTAAGTTTGTTTGTCATCAGGCAATTAGCTAAACTCACATATTTTTTTCCTGAGATAACTCTCTTCTCACAAGACTGATTATTTTTGAATCATTATTATAGAATTTTATGATTTATGTTTATGATTTGTATTCAATTCTCAGAGATATACCCCACCTAAAATGCCCTGGAAAGGTAGCATCATTTTGAGTTAAAACACATTTCCATGAGGTTGTAACTTTTTTTAAAAATATTCAATAAATTTGAAGGAAATTGATTTTCTAAACACATTTTTTTTCTCATTACCTGAATTCTTCATTCCTGACAATGTGGGCACAGTATTGTGGTAGGAATAAAGGAGATGCCACATGGCTTATTCTAAAAAACTTTTACAAATATACTCTGGTTTTCCCAGGTAGACATAATGACTCCATATTATCAAGATAGTTTGGAAATATGTGAAATATTTATATCAATGCCAATAAAAAGTTTTTTTTCTAATTAAGTAG
This sequence comes from Grammomys surdaster, assembly GCF_004785775.1. NCBI lineage: Eukaryota > Metazoa > Chordata > Mammalia > Rodentia > Muridae > Grammomys > Grammomys surdaster. The sequence goes on from NW_021620932.1 coordinate 2,694,030, forward strand.
ATTTTTAGACCAGTTTAGGAAGCTTCCATTTTTCTCTGATCAAAACATCTATTTGATGAATGTGAATAGAGTAAGATCTTCAAAACTGATCTATCCACTTCAGTATCTCATTCTACTACTAAAAGCATAAATGTCTTTTGCAATTTCTATTACTTTATTATATTCCTAAACAAAATCCCTAGGAATTTTAATATGGCGTAGTCAGTTTAAGAAGAAATGTGTGGAAACATGTTGATTCAAATGAACCTTTATCTAAGCAACTCTAAATTCCAATATATTGCACTCTTTATAATCCAATTTAATGCTATTTTGATTTATTTGAGAATGAAATTCATTTTATCATAGCTACTCTCTAGGTTACATATTGAAAAAATTAAATTTAAAGATACCATTCCAAGAAGAACCACTACCATATGACCTGTCCATATGAGTTGTCTTCTTGATTTATAATAGCAATTGCTTTCTCAGCATGGATCTCATGACATAATAATATTCTATGAATTTTTGAAATTATACTGAGTTCTACATCAATCATCCATTGTAGATTAGTATCTGTATTAGTGAGAAAGGCTTAGTCAAAGTCAGACTATTCAGAAATACATAGCCTTCCAAAATTGAAATACCGTCATCATAGAGAAAGTAGTATGTTTCTTACTTTGAAATCTTTGGAATTTGATCACAGAAATGCTCAGAAATCTCATTGACGTCCCACTCAAATCCTTCAACATGCCCTGACCACTGTTGTTACTGGCCCAAATTCAAGAAAGTCTATTTTCCTGTGGTTTCTAAAATTAATCTCTTGAGTTTCAGGATCAAAGTGGTACAGAGGAATATGAATGTTTGACACATTTATTTTATTTATATTCATCAAGCAGTAATAACATAGAGTCTTAAGTATAAAAATTATGTTATGTTGATTTTGAATTCTATGATATCTTTCCAAGAAGTATTTTAAACTATTATAATGAATAAAGGATGACACTCTAAAGTTGCATAATGTATACCTACATGCTTTTGATTAGAAGCAACCATGGGAGGAAGGACCTTATAATCGTGCAACAATTCTTATCAGATATGAAAAAATAGAATATCTTCATATGTAAATATGCTAAAGTTATTTCCCTCAAGAATTTCTTGTTTTTATTTAGAATTATCTATTTTTGTTACTAAAATTGTTTGCTAGCTTGAGAACTTCTTATTTTTTTCATTATTCATTAATTAACAAGAAGTGTAGATTTCAAAGAACAGGTTTGAAACAACTGTTTAAACTTACAGAGATTGTACATCATTCCATTTAAAAAATAGCCAGGGTCACACTGCAGATTCAAAAACCACAAACACATTTTTTTTATAAGTGAAAATACTTAATGTTCTCTTTAAAGTATATTTGAGTTTAAGTATATATTATTCCTCATATATCTTTTATATACATTCTATAAATCTTACTGTCTATATTTCCTAAGACATTGAATGTGTTATGATAAAAGAAGAAGAACAATGTTTAAAATAGCCATCTTCTTTTAACACTCCTGTCCACGTTGTTCACTACTATACCTTCCATGTCTAGCAGACACTGAAGTTAAAATATTATAAAATAAATAGAATTTAATTAATAAATTTAGTAGGTTAGTCAAAGTAATGGGGAAAATATTTGTTGAATGATTAGTATATTGTAGGAAGTCTGTACACAGTTAATACATCATTTACATTATATGACATCTATCCAGGGAGGATTTTAACCTATTATAAAGAATAAAATTAGATGCTCTAAAGTTGCATGATGTATTCATGTTGAACCATATCTGAGCTCCGAATTTAAGTGTTACTCCTTTCTTCTCGGTACTACTTATGCTCTTTTGAAGAACTAAAATGAAGTTTTTTCTTTAAAAACACATTAATATTTAATAGAATATTTAAGTTAGCATTGGTATGTTTAACCTTAATGCTAAAATTGTTAGCTTTACACATATTGTAAGGGTAACTCAAATTATTTGCATTCAAGATACTCTACTTACCGATAGACCTAATTTTTCCGCAGATAATTAGATATTTCATTTTAAGTTTTATAGGAACATTAAGGACTGATTCAAAATAGTTTTATGGGGTATAAATGTTCAGCCCCATGATTTTGAGAGTTAGTAAGTGGCTAAGAAATGGATAGGAGATATCTAAAATTTATTCTTCAGTCCTGTAGATGTACATCAGTGCAAGATCACCTGTCTCATGTCCCTGCAGCTCAGGGTACAACAGATAGTTGGGCATGCATAAATACGGATTTCATATTTCATAACTAGGTTGAGATCCTTAGTGTGCCCTGATTTTCAATTCTATGCGTAACTTTCCACCACTTATTGAGCATATATGGGTAGTCTGACTTTTCCATTTAACTTTGCAAAATGATTTAGTGCTAATTGAATGATAAATATTCAGTTCTAATGAAGTTATTTCTGAAATTCATGTATGCCTATACACAAAAATCCTGCTTTTTTAAAGTCTTAGTCATCTACTTGGAAGTGTTTACCTTTCCATAGCCATCCAGTGTCATAGATGGTATTTGTTTATCCATTTGTTCATTAGTAGTGAATCTCTCTATTATTATTTCTTAGCTCACTGGAAATATTATCTGGCAGGAACATTGTAAGAGATGGTACTCCAGTATAATTCGGTGTATATGTTATAGCAATAATATATTACTCTGCTATATAAAACACTAAAGACTTGATATATTTTGCTAAATAGATAAACTATATCTCAAATATTTACTCTTAAGTAATTATATGTTTTGTAGAACTTTGTATTAATCCTCCTACATTGTATAGCATAAGTTTCTTTCTTTTTTATGCTAATAAAGGGTCCTTATTTGTATGTAAAATATATACCAGGCTCTTCTCCATTCTTTCAAATGTCACAAATTAAAACACAAGAATCTGCTACAGCTGTCACTCCTACATTTTAGATGAAGCACGATGAACTCACAGTTCTCTCATTACAAGTTTTCCTTTTGCTGCACATCTACAGTAATAATATCTAATTTCTTTTATTTTCAAATCAAGATTTTATTAAATAGAAAATGGAAATTATTAACTTTTCTGAAAGAAGAAAAAGGTTGTTTCTGAAATTTACAAAAAGTTTTTGTCTTGATAGAAGATTGAACTGATAGCCTTTTATTTTGTATTGAATCTCAAAGTCCAAATGAGAGATTTGAATATTAGGACCTTGACTCGACTCACCTCTGTTTAATTTTGACAGTTGTCTTAAAGTGAATTTAGTGTTTAATGAAATTTTCTGGACTGATAACTCAAAACCTGAAGGGAACAATTCTAGTGGTGAGAAAGTAATTTTCTGGCCTAATTACACCTTTGGCCTCACCACAAAGTCTGTCAACAAAAATGCCAGGTTTGATCATGATTTTTTTTGACGTGAACTCACCAATCTACTTTACACAGGAGAATATTTTACAATAGCACTTGGTATTTGCAACTATTACTTTATAACTGAAAAATAAATCCTCAACACATTGACAATTGGTGAATAAACTAAATCGTCTATCAACTTGAAACAATATATATTGTTTTTAATCAAACATAACATACCTTAGTTCATATTCTAGAAAGAAGTATGGATGAGATAGCCATTTAAATTCTGTAAGGTAATATCAAATAAATTATGAAAACTTTTGAATATTGACAAAGGTGGATTTCTATAATATTTTACTTACCTTTTCTCCCCTACCCCTTTCTTATTCTCAGTTATTTGTTTATTTATTTATTTTTGGTGGTGGTGCTCTAAATACAATACACCCCAGAAGACTGCAAGTGCCAGTCTCATGCTGCACCACTAAGTCATATCCTACCTTTAGCACACCATTACTTATTTTACTTAGCCCTGAAAGTCTAACAATCACAGAGCCTCTAAAGGATGCTATAGAACTAGTCTCTTTCCTAAGATATATCCAGATACTGGTAATTGTCTCAAATTTCTGAGCCTGAATGTTTCTGTGGATCAGTATCAATAAACAAACTATAGCATTTTGTTTCGTTTTATATCAGTATGATCCCCAGGAAAATTCTGTATGTCACAAGCATGAACCAAGTAAATTTGATAATTTCTGTGAAAAAAAATGAAAACCATTTTATATTGTAGAGAAGTATAAAGGCTATCCCTTGCTGATTAGTGCTGTATTTGGGTCACTAGAACATCAGTCATTGATACTATTTATTATAGTTTTCTTAGATTTAACATATGAAATCTCTTTACACATACTAGCTCATTTAAACCACCTGTCAAGCATATCTTCTAAGCCACTATGTAGAAAACATGATGATTTTCAGAAGCATTATATTCCTGGAGGGTGATCTCAATTAAAATAAAAGGATGAGCCAATTCCTGGAAAGTTTTAACAATAATATTTGTTGTGTTCCACCTAAATAAGACTTCTACATCTGGGAAGAAGATCACAGTGTACTCGACCAATGTGGCAGCTCACTTAAGCCCATTTCTGTGTTCATCAGCAACACTGATGCTAATGAGCTTTGCTTATTGTATTGTTTTGACAACAGCCTGGCCTGGTTACAACATAACCATAGAATCCTGTCCTTTTATAGTTCTTATGTCTTGGGAGGTTTGGTAGAAAACAATTTGTTCAGATCTGATAATGAAAATTGGCAGTCATTTCTTTCATGAAGATTAGTTTAAGGAAATGAGGACTTTTAGAGGAAAATCTGGTGCTCTGGTGGAACATGACGACATCCATTTCATGTTTAACAGAAGTATAGAATAATTCTCTGTTCATCTGGAAGGCAAAACTGGACAAATGTGTTATTTACAAGCACGATGGGATGTTGGAGAGAGCTCTAGATATCAGTCCATCTGCAGACTTCGGCAAACTCATCTAAACAAAGTATTTTGACTGCACACTCTCAAGTGTGTAGCACAGAGAGTTTTAATATTTAAGAAAATAATACTGCAATTATTCTGATAACCCCTGAATTTAAAATTCATTAAGAGCCAGGTCTTGTATTTCATGCCTGTAATCTAAGCATTTACAGAGGCAGAAGGCTCAAGAGTTGGAGGCAGTATGAATTATATAGCCAGACTATCAAACAAACAAACCAAATCAACAGACAAAACAGCAACAGCAACAACAACAACAATAACAACAAAACAAAACAAAAAACCCAAAAAACCCGCAAAACCCAACCAATCAACAGACAATAGACAGAAAAAAACAAAAACAAACAAACAAACAACCAAAAAACCCCAGAAGTATATAAAAGATCCACAATGTCTACCAAATAGAAGCATATCTAAGTGCATGGAGTAATTCCATTTCATAGTTTACTTTGAAAAACTAATCTAGAAAATTTATGTTTATATCTGGTGAGTATTGATACATTAAAATAGCTGAACTGCTTGTTTGAAACTGAAATTTATGGACTTAATTACATATTAACATGTACTAATTTGTCTAATTACAATACAAAGTTTTCTGTCTTATGTAGGAATCATGATTTATTTTTATTTTGTAAGAATTGCTATAATCTCTTGGATTATAACTTAAGTAATGTTTATTCATTTTTCCTGATACTAGCTAGGGATTTAACAGGTCTATGTTGACATAGACACATACACATTTACATTTGTTTATTTTGTAAGGACTAGCATTGACAAATACTAATCTTTGTAATAAATTTAATATTTATCTTTGTGTTTTCACTGTTTAGATTCTAACACTCTTTATTCTACCATTTTTGCCACATTTTAAAAAAATCGTTTTAAATTCATCCTTATGTACTTTACATTGATACTTTTTGGATTTTACTTTCTATGTTGGTTTATTTAAACTTTTTTGTTGTTGTTGGTAATCTAATTCATTGTTATTTCTTTCATATTAGATGTATATTTATTTTAATATTTTTAATGGGATGATTTTTTTTAGAATTTAAGAATTAAAGCTAATAATAGCTGCAATTGTTAAGACAACATAATATATAAGAATAAAACTTACAGGCTCATTTTTGAGATTTTCTAACTTCTATTTTCCAGATATTATTACATCATCTTATTTGACAATGCCTTGGTATGGTGCTCTATGAAAACTTACATTACTCTTGAGGAAATTAGGCCTGAAAACTTCAGTTTACATTTAACTTTAAAGTGGCAGAATGATTCCTGGAATCTATTGCTGCTTACTACTGGATCCCAATACATTTTATCAACATTATTCTTAATTAAAATGGAATATTTAATATTTTGTTATAATGCCTATTCACATTAATTACCACACATTATTAAATGGTTAAAACTAAAATGTATAAATGTAATTTGTATGCCAGGTCTAAAATGTCATCATGCTATATGTTTAAATTCTTGTATATAATTATGGTCCTTAAAATATTAAGCAGGTGACTGGATTAAATATAAGTGAGGCATAAAATGCCCTACATGTAGCTACATAGTGAATCAAGTAAATTATCAAGCAGAAATGTTCATTTTGTGCCCTGGGCAATTTTGGCTGCCAGCACTTATACATCAAAACTTCACTCAATGTACAATTGATTTTATTTTATTTTGTTTATTTTTAATTCCCTACAGCAAGTAATGTGAGTTTTGTAGTACGCTGGCTGCATCATTAGGTTTCCAAGAAATTAGAGTTGCTTCAGATATGATTGACCAAAATATTATTTTCTCCTTTTGGACCATAAGACAGTGGTTATGAGGTGAGTACTAGTTAGATGAAATTATGAAATACCAATGACTCCAATGCAGGCAGAGTAACCAGCCCCCTGACTCCATAGAGAAAGCAGTATGATAAGAGAAACTAGTAAATCTGAAAAGTAGCCCTGCATAATCAGACAACCCAGGTCTGCTAAATATATTTCATAATTCATGGAAGTCTTTTACATAAAAGTTCTAATTTCCATTCTTAATGCAGGAATAAATTCATGTGTAAGTTACCATATAACTTCTTTACATGCATGGGTGATTATTTTGTTGCCTTAAAACACGAAAAAACAAAACAACAATAAAACAAAAAGCAAAACAAAACAAAAATTCCCAACCGAGGAACCTAAAAAGAATGTCAGCTCTGTGGTTATGTAAATCGAATTGAGTGCTTTACAGCAGGTTTAAGATTTTTATAACTCCGAAGTTGTTAACAGCCAGCTGGTTTGTATCTGCTTTTTATGGTTATTCTTGTCATATGCAGCCTCCACAATTTTTAATTATGTTTTATGGTATATGTTTTCCTCCTCCAGAATCCCACAGCCACTCTTTGCTTTACTAGGTATCTCCCACTGGGAAGGGCATAGCTGTGAGGTGAGACCCTACCCCTGAAATCCAGGGCTTGAGTCCTTGTCTCAATAGCTCTACTGTGGAAAATTCAAGCAACTTTCCATTGCAAATGCATAACCTTCTGTTAAAGCATTAAGCTTGCAGTAATGTCACAATATCTGCAAGTTACTACAACCAGCTTCAAGTAATGCAAAAAAGTTGATATGCAATATTTTAATTTCTCTCTTTTGTGTGCTATGAATCACCTCCACCCTTCTTTTCTCCCTCACACTCCCTCTTTACAGCCCTCCCTCATTCTACTCTCTCTCCCTCCCTCCCTCCTTCCCTCCTTCACACCCTCCCTCTCTCCTCACTCCCTCCCTCTCTCCCTCTCTCTCCTTGTCTCCTTCCTTCTTTTTTGTCTTCCTTCTTTCCTTTCCTCCCTCCCTGACTCCTTTTTCTCATTTAATTTTTAATTTTAACATGAGTTTTATCTCATAGTTAAGTTCTAAATTAATGCTTTATTACCTAATTTTATTATAGGGAAATATGATAGTAAACTTTTCTGGGAGGATTTTTTTTTCTTGTAGTTAAAATTTTGTGGTAAATATACGAGTTTTCAGTCGTAAGGAAAATAGAATAAAGAAATATGTTTGGAGTCTGAAAAAAGTATTTATTTATTTACTTATTTTCTTATTTATTCTCTAGTCTTATTTTATAGTTCAGACTTTATCCTCCTCTTGCTCTACCATCCAACTGTCCCACATCCCCACACCTCTCTCTCCCCCCCCCCCACCCTCAGTCTCCAAGAGGATGATGTCCCCACCCCCACCTCCTCACCTCACCAGACCTCCCCCTCCCTGGGGCTTCAAGTCTCTCAAGTGTTAGGTACATCTTCTCTGACTGAGTCCAGACCTATCAGTCCTCTGCTGTATATGTGTTGAGGGCCTCATAGCAGCTGGTCTATGCTGCCTGGTTTGTGTCTCAGTGTCTGAGTGATCCCGGGAGTCCAGGTTAGTTGAGACTGCTGGTGCTGGTCTTGGTATAGAGTCTCCCTCCTCCTCAGCTTTTTTCAGCTTTTCCCTAATTCCATCACAGGAGTTACCAGCTTCTGTCCATTGGTTGGGTGCAAATATCTGCATCTGCGTCTTTCAGCTGTTTGTTGGGCCTTTTGAAGGGAGTCATGATAGGTCCCTGTAACCATACTATAGTATCAGTAATAGTGTCAGGCCTTGGGGCCTCCCTTTCCCCCCCTGAGCTGGATCTCAATTTGGGCCTGTTACTGGGCCTTCTTTTCCTCGGGCTCTTCTCCGTTTTTGTCCCTGCATTTCTTTCAGACAGGAACAATTCTGGGTCAGAGTTTTTGACTGTGGAATGGCAACCTCATCTCTCCACTTGATGCCCTGTTTTTCTACTGGAGGTAGATTCTAAAATTCCCTCTACCCACTGTAGGGCATTTCATCTAATGTCCCTCCCTTTGAGACCTGAGAGTCTCTCACCTCCAAGGTCTCTAGTATATTCTAGAGGGTCCCCCTACCTCCTCTGGCTGGAGGTTGCCTGTTTCTATTCTTTCTTCTGGCCCTCAGGGCTTCAGTCCTGTTTCCCCCCAATACCTGATTATCTTCCCCTCTTCCCCTCACTGTCCCCTTTCCAATCCAGGTCCCTTTCTCCCTTCCCCCGCCTATGAATGCTTTCTTCTCTCTCCAAGTGGGCTTGAAAAAAGTTTTTTAAATTTAAATTTAAATTTAAAACATGTATAATTATTAAAGATTGAAGTATGTGTATGATCCACCCAAATAGTTGTGGAAATTCAGGGTCTTCGGACCTTCGTACTTTATATATATATATATAATGAAATATGTCAGCAGACTAAGTTCCTCACATCACATGATTTCTAATATTTGAAACACAACAATGAGTTCCTAGATTTGTAAATGTTGAAAGTGAGGCTATTGCTATTTGTATTTCAGACATGATGGAAATATTTAACAAGAGCAGAAACAAGCAACTAAGATTCGATATACACAGAAGTGGCCTGGACTCTACTTAGGTTCCAAGTCATTTTTCATCACAAATAGGTTATGTATAAGGTCCAATCGAAATGACAATTATGTAAGAAATCTGATCTTTATCATTCTCATTCTGTAGATCAACATAATTGGTATAAAACAATATTATGCTTTTATATGCATAGCATATTTAAGACTCCAGGTTTAAGATTAGAAATATTTATTTTGACTTATTGTCTACTCTCCATTTAGTGTTAAGATATTTAACACACCTTTCTCTCTTTGGCCCTTTAGGACTAGTTATCACAATATATTACTGTTGGCTTTGCCTGGAGTTATTAAAATTCACCAACAGGCTTTAGAAACTGAAGTAAGCTCATAAGACAGATGTAGATGCTAATTCTTCTGAGATTTAGTGCACATAAAACATTTCGTGCGGTGTCTGTGCTAATATGTGTGTCAGAAATCAAGATAAACACTGGAAAACATGTGAAAAAAAGAGGAAAGTGCTGGAAAGATATGACAGCTGATAAAATACTAGAGGCGCAAGCAGGAGGACTGGGTTCAGTGGCCAGAACCCAGAGAATCTGGACATATTAGCACACAGCTATAATTTCAGTAGTGAGGAAATAGAGACAGGGGATTCCAGGTGCTTGCTGCCAATCTAGGCTAGAGTAATCACTAAGTTTCTGCTTTAGTGAAAGAACTTGTCTCAATTAAGAAAGTGGAATGATGAAGAAAGACACTAGATATCAACCTTGACTCTAAGCAAACCCAAGTTCAAACACAGATATATAATTTCTAATGTGTCCATATTAGAGTAATAATGATAATTTGTATAAACATCTAACATGTATAATTTAAAAAAATATTTGGGAAGGAGAAATAAAGGAGGAAAAAGATAGTAGAGATCAAATAAATCAGCAAAACACATTCACATTTAAGAGAAAATAAACCTCAGAAAATTTAGATTATATGTAAGACCAGCGAGCCTAGAAACATAATATAACTGGGTAACTTCTCATGCTTAAGGGGTTACATATCCACAACTAGAAGTGTTTGTCAGATGAGTGTGTATTAGATTGAAGAAAATTTATAAAGTAGTGACCAAATTGGGCAAAAGGAAGCTGTCAGATTCACTCTGACACTAATAGTTGATATTATACAGACATTAGAGTATAGCATTAGGACGAATATAGAGAAAATGCAGGATGAACAAAGACAATCTCATCTGATCTCAATCTATTCTCCCATTGTCACCAAACATAAAAAGATATTGAGCCAGCATGAATGCGAGGAGAATGGCATTTGTGGACTTTCAAATAAAGGACAACACCCTGAATCCTGAATAGTGTACCCTAAAGAATGCACCAGGGGCAAGCTTTGAAATATGTCTCTAAAGTGTTAAGGTCTTTACATTATTGACCAGTGAAAATTTATGTTTTTGCTTTCTTCTTTATATGGTTCATAAAAACTGTGACTCATCTAGAATTATCCTTTTAAACTTTGTCTCCTCTGGTGGATTCACTTAGTCTAGGGTGACCTTCCATTAACAGAATTTTCTTGAGAATGTGAATGGAATTCAGAAACCAACAGTTTAAGGTAAATGAACAAAAGAAAGGAAATTAATAGTCTTTTTATTCAGGATAGTAGTTCTTCAGAATGCTAAGAAACTTGAATGTCATTTTTTGGATGACATTGCTTTTCTGAGTGCCCTTTAGACTAAGGAAGAGCGTCAACCTGCTTGGCCTTACTGAGGTTCTTATGTGGTGGTTACTTGACTTCAAATATGTTGAATCAGGATCTTAATCAAAGACAAATATCCTTTATGGAGCAACTAAATAAAAGTACATGCAAAATGACGCAATGTCATGACACAATATGGACATCAGTGCTTAGGGACTTTTAGAGGTTCTCATGAGCACCCTGAAGCCACCAGGGAAAGCTACCCTCAGAATTGAGCCACTTGCTTTCCATTGTTTTAAGTAAGCATTCTAGAGAATTTCAAGAGTTGTACCTTTAACATTTCTTTAACATTGAGTAAGCTATGGTAGAGGTCACATTACACACACACACACACACACACACACACACACAAAATCGATGCTGACATATGGATCCAGGAAGAATCAGATGTCTGTACACAATGGCAAAGTAAGAGCCTTTCTTTAACAGGAGATAAGCCTCCGTTTCCTCTCAGCCGGCTGTCCTTCATTCTTCACTTAGCTCTCTGTCAAATAAATATTTTATCATTTCATATCTTGTCAGAATGATTGTTGTTTTTCTGAACCACCTCTCTGTTTCTCCCCCTCACTATGTATGTATGTATGTATTTATGTATGTATGTATGTATGTATGTATGTATTATGTATCAGTAGTCATTTTTGTGATAGAATATTAAAATCATACCACACTTAGAAGTTGTGGTGAATTTCACATATTTAAAGTGTAATTGTTTTAAAATTTCTGAATTCTCAACACACTTTAGGCACTGGCATATGACAAATCCACTGTGGATTTAGTATTTTAGTTTACTGAGACTTGTGTAAACTTTGAGAATGAACTTGTCTCACTAGAATTCTGATCCTTCTTTTATTAGTTACACAGTTTTAGATTGTTAGTAGTGTGTATATACAACAATGTCTTCTTCTAGAGATATGTACATGTCAACTCACAGACCCAATCAGAGCACTGATGCAAGTAGCGTAATTATTAACATCCTTCTTTCTATACTTTTAGTGGGAAGCATACATGCAAACTGTGTTTCGTCTTTCTTTGTACATAATGAGCCATGAAAGATATACTCTTGGCAAGTTTTAAGTATTTAGCACAGACTTATAAGCTATTACTACAGTGATGTTTTATGTGTCTTACCAACTCTCAAAGTTATCTGTTTGTTAAGACACTTTAAAATAATTCTAGCGGAATAACATTTGTAGTAAATATTTTAGAACTGTTTGGTTTTCAAGTAAACAGTTGATGTATATGGGCTGATAAATAGGAAGTATGTGTATAGCGATATTCAAACAGAGGTTTTGTTGTTATAAATTTAATGCTCTCGTATTTTGAGCATAAGAGGACACAGGAGTACTTTGAGGAGCAATTATAACTGTCTTCTTGGTATAACACTAATAGGTGTGGGATGCTGTCATTAGCTCAGGTACAAGCCTCTGGCTATCTGTAAGTGCAAAGTGCAAAAGCTTTCTGAGAGGAGGGAAAGTTTCAGGTGAGAAAAAAGTCCTGTCAATGGAGCACTAGAAGTTATACTTCCCTCTGGCTGGGGCTCTCTTTCTTACCTTATATCAGTTTACTCTGGGTCCTTTGTAAATACTGTGCATTCATTTCAGAACTGGCAGGCACAAATGGGTGCAAGATGAGTCAGGGCTCCTTACACTCTTTCAAACTCATAGCCTCTTTTTCTTTAAATACTTGTTGCACACACACACAAAGACACACATACACACACACATATACATATATACATATACATACATACAAACATACATATATATATAGATATATATATCCTTTGGTTATGCATATATCCTGCTCAGTGTGTATGATGTTACTAGTATGTATGTATGTATGTATGTATGTATGTATGTATGTATGTGTTTTCATGGATGAGCATTGGTATTGAGAGCCAGTTGATGTGCTCGGCCCTGGAGAAGACAATTTCTCCTGCTCTCAGCATGCTTTAGTTTCTTCTAGTTCTTTGTGTATGCTTTAAGCCTTTCTCCATTCCACATGAGAACATCTATTTATATAGTCCTTGTTCTCATCATGTTTAAGTAGCCATGTTGCTGAGACTTTATAGCTGTAGCTCTTGACATGAGCTCAAGAACAAACTCACATACAGCTCCCTGTTCTCTGGCTTTTATAATCTTCCATCTCCTTCTTTAGCAATGATTCCTGAATCATGACTTCAAAGGTTGTATAATGGATGTGTCAATTGGGATATTCTCTACAACTCTGGATTTTGATTGGTCGCTATTCTTTGTAATGGCATCTATCTCTTGCAAACAGATTTTTTCTTGATAAGATATGAGTACTACTCTTACCTGTAGGTTCAAGTAAAAATGTTTGAAATGTATTTAGCAATTTGTTGGTTTAATAAAGTGGCGGTTGTAGGTTCTTTTCCAAAATCTGTGACTTCATTAGCCCTAAGTTGTTGGTTAGATTTACAGTGCCATGTATGATTTTCCTCTTGTTCCACTAGTTTTAAACCCAAATAGAGAGATGTTGGTTACTGCAAGTATGTGTGTCACTATTGCACATGTAAGGTTTTTGTACATGCTGTTCTTTGTTGTGGTACATAGGCATCATAATTGTTTATTTCCATTGTTTAGAAATTTAAATGGCATCTTCTGGATGCATGAATGCTAGTCTCGAGGGATGAAGCTTTCAGATCAGATCTATTTCTATGGCCTCTGGACCCTCAGTCTGAATGGTATTATATTGAAATTTCCAGTAATCAGGACTTACCTTCTACCTCTAGTGGGATTTCTTATTCCTGGTGTTGAGTTTTTTTTTGCTTTTTTTTTTTTTTGATGGTATACTGCTCATGGGAGAAATATTATCAGCCCAAATTGGAAAATACTATTTAAACTATGTATGTGCATACTGACACATATACCACATCTACTTTTAGGTAGATAGTTAATATTATGATTCCTTAGGATTTTTTAGGTGTCCTCACTGTTATTTGATGCTCCTCTTTTTAAATCTCCATTCCCTTCCTTAATTATAGTTCTTGCTTGTCCTAGTTACCCTTGCTTATCACTTGTACATGGCTATTCCTCTCTACTGCACCCTCTGCCCTATGAAAGGTCTAGTTTTTCTTGTTAGTAAATGTAGGTAAGTATATTTCTTTGGAAGAGCATTCTTACTGTACTGAGTTCTCTGTAAGCTTTGGATAATATAGTTTTATTTTGCCATTAGATATAAGGTGCTTTTTTATTTTGTATGAGTTTTCAACATTAGTGAAGAAAATTTGTCAAATAACAGTGATTGACCAAAGTTCAACTAAACCCACATTTTTTTTAGCTTCTGAATATGGGCTTGTGCAATTTAGAAAGATGAAGTCTCATTTATTTAGACTTAGAAGAACATATATGGGAAGTTTTGGTTCTTTAATAATCATCTATGATTGTTAACTTTATTTAAAATATTGTCCTTTTTTTTTTTTTTTTTTACAAAATCAAAGTTTCTCTAGTATTTCATTTGCTTATTCATTTGGAGTTGGAATGATTGGTCTATGGAGAACACGAAAGAACCAAAAGATGACATATTGAATACTGAAATGATCAAAGCTTCTAGCTTCAACAGTTCTTAATAAATGAGGGAAACTGCTAAACAAATAAGAAATATCCACTAACTATGTGTTTTAGTAATATCTGTAACTGTGATTTCTTCAAAGGGTAACGGGCGAGGACAGAAAGGTGTCAGATGGGCTGTGGAGATGAGGTTAAGGTATTTTTGGTGCTTCATTGTGCTTTGGAGGAAATGCAAAGTGAACTCAGAAAAAGAGTTCTGACACAAAAATGGTTGTTTATTTGTATTTTTACAATAAAATATTGAGAAACTACAAGCAGTTAGAGATGAAGATAGAAAGGTAAGTGAAGAAGAGATAATAAATATCTTAGTGTTATCATGAATAAAGATTAAGATATTGTATATTAGGCTATGAGCAAAGTAAGAAACATTAAAAAGAACATTTAAGTATTCTTTATGTGTATTACAGTTATAAAGGAATACCCAAACTAGGAGGAGAGAAGGAACACACCATAGGAAATTGCTTTACAGAGTGTTGGAACAGTTAAGATCTGTACTAGCTTTACTTTTTGTTTATCCAGATTGAGTGTTCTCTTGGTTTGTGCAGCTAACTCTTTCTCTGGGGGCCAATCAATGATCTTTTATGCAATTTTTGAAATTTATGCAAGAATTCTATGCTTATGTCATGTCAAACATAGATAGAACCTAGCATGACATATGCTAATTAAACACTTGTCAGAACTTCATGGGAAAACTTACCAAGTGTCATTTATTTTCAGGCTGAGTAGTGCATTCCAAGAATAGCTCTAGAAAGTTACTTTGAATAAGACATGATACATGTACTATGGCTCCTGGACACCTAAGTGTCTGTGTTTATATATTGAGTAATCCTATTACAAATACGGCTGCTTTTTGCCAAATGACATTTCAAATATTTGCATTGTATATTCTGAATCTTGTGATGCACACATCTCAAACTTAAGAAAATGCAGTCTTGGATATTCTTGCTTTATTTGCATTCTCAAAGAATTATTAATGAAATTGAATCTTAATTGAATCACTCTCAATTCTTCATCAATTCAATACTTTAAAATGAATTAAGTAATTTGAATTGAATTAGCTTATTCACTTCCACCTTGGTTCAGAGTGAATGATTTCAAATGATGCCAAAATTTGCTCACAGAGAATACTTTTGTTGAAGAGGCTTCCCCTTTCATCTCTCTTTTGATGCTTTCTCTTCTTTCCTGAACTAATTACTCTTTTCTTTTTGGCAGCTTTAATCTCCATTCTCAAGAAATATCTCCTTTCTTCTAGCCTGCATATTCAGGTCTTCAACAACTTAGCCAATGTTTACCTCAGCAAAGTTCTCTGATCCTTTCCAAGAATGAAATGAAGATGCATTCTTCTTTTATTGTTTGTCCTTATCCCTTCTTGTTTTGTCTCAGTATCTTTGATATCCAGTTGTGGAGGTAGTCTTCCTGTGACACTATGTGAAAGCCTCTTCTGATTTCAACTTCTTATTCCTGTGTCTTAGCATGTCTTTCTCAGGCTGGGCAACTTATGAAGTGTGTGTGTGTGTGTGTGTGTGTGTGTGTGTGAGAGAGAGAGGGGGGGGGAGGGGGAGGGGGAGGGGAAGAGGGAGAGGGAGAGGGAGAGGGAGAAGGAGAGGGTGAGGGAGAGAGAGAAGATGGTTATGTGTGTGATTTGTATATTATGTGCTTGTTTTTGAGTATATGTGTTTTTATTTGTAGGTGTTTGTATATGAGTGCATATTTGTGTGTGTGTTTGTGTGTGTGATCTGTATATGTGTGTGGTTTTACGTGGAGGTGTTTGTATGCAAGTATATATGTGTGTGTGAGAGAGAGAGAAAATATTTATGTGTGTATATGTCCTCTGTATATTTGTGTTGTGTGTGATTTGTATATGTATGTGTTTATGTTAGAGTATATGTGTTTTTATGTGTAAATGTTTGTATGTGAGTGCATATTTGTGTGTGTGTGTGTGTGTGTGAGAGAGAGAGAGAGAGAGAGAGAGAGAGAGAGAGAGAGAGAGAGAGAG
>NW_021620932.1:2710652-2738152 GCF_004785775.1 Grammomys surdaster
GAGAGAGAGAGAGAGAGAGAGAGAGAGAGAGAGAGAGAGAGAGAGAGGTGGTGGGGTTTGTATACTCCCTTTACCTCTATCTTTTCTGTTTTTTGTATCCCTTGGGAAATTTAATAACACAGAACAGACTACTGAACAAAGTAGATATAGTAGCATATGTATAGATCTAATACATGAGGTATGCAGGCAGGAAGATTGCCATGAATTTGGGGTTATCTATTTTATATAATTAATTTGGAGCTAGGGTTGTAGGGTAAAGAATTAAGAGACAATTTTAAATGATCAAAAACTACGCAAACAACACAACAGCCACCTACATATTTTCAATAATTATACATGATTGATAACTACCTTTATCAACATTACCTCACCTCAAATACAACTCTGTCTAAAATATCTTTCAATTTTGTGTTTCTTAATGTCTTTGTGGTTTTGAAAATTGTAATTTAGACTGAGACAATAGCTATTTGAGACCATAAGTTGGCTTAATCTTTCAAAATTAAAAATAGTTTTGCTGATATTTATTTAAATATTTAACTTTTATTCCAATTTTTCCCTTTGTTTCCTAGAAAATAAATGTTTTACTAAATATTCCAAAATGAGAAATTTCTCTTGGGAATAAATATTAATTAAATTCCCTAACAGTAAGATGAAATAACTGCAACAAAAGTTAATTATTAAAAATAAAGTAGAATGCTAAGTTATCATCATTGGATTGTTCCCTCCTTTGCAGTAGGTACCTAGTCATTTGTGAATGACAGTGTCAGTGTCTGTTTTGTTTGTAAGCATCCTACAAACAGTTAAGATGTGGCCAAGTTGACATTATTTATAATATTAATTATCATGAAATAATTCATATACATTTTTGTGAGGACAATCTACTGACAAATATCTCATAAATTAATGTGTTTTGAAATGTAATAAATATTGTCAGCATTAAACAGAGTGTCTTTATAGTGATTGGAAATCAATATAGCAGAATTAATTAATTTAATATTCTAGGTTTTCACTAGTCTCTGCTATACTCTCTTAAAAGTTAGTTTAGTTTCTCATTATAAAAGCATGGAAAGGTAGGAACAGTCTTCTATAAAAATATACTTGAATGGGTCACTTTTCTTGTGTTCTGAAAACTATAAATAATGCTATCTATTATTCTAATATATTTATTACCTAACATGTGCCATTCAGTAATTGATAAATATATGACTGAAATGTGATGTATCGAACTATAAAACAATGGGAAAGGCACTTCTCTGGGAATATTTTCCTTATTCATGTTAGCCTAATTGAATTGTCGCTATTGTATGTAAAGTAATGATACATACAGAACGTCTGAATCTAGTGATTGTACACCAAAATATGTCAATGACCACAAAACAAATATAACATGGACACAGCATTTGCTGCTAGGAACTTGGTAAGTATTACTTTGCTACTATAGAACATTAGGAAAGAATTGTTATATTATCAGACTTCTTGTCTTTCTTTACTTATTCTACATAATTCCTGTCTCAAAGTGAATTGTATACATACTTGAAAAGAAGAGAAAAATTTCTTAGGATAAACAAGTACATCGTTATCATCTGAACATGCATAAGGAAAAATCAATCAATAGAGAAATAGGCTACCATGTTAAATCAAATACTATTCTGAGATCAGAGAAGATGGGCTTCAACAAGTACTAAAAGTATATGTATATACCTTATATTTGGTAATTCAGTGATTATAGAAATATCAAAGAGATATAAGTTTGCCTAATTTTTCAAAGTAATTTTCTCATAATAATGTCTCTTTCATTTATGTACATTGATTAGAACTACTGAAACTATTAAATTTTTAAAAAATTAAATTAGGCAAACAGAGTGATGTCCAGTTAGCAAATTTTGTCTCAAAAATTTGGCTTTAACAGAGTGAAATGATAGCCTATATAATACTAAAAATCTCTACCAATTATTTAGGTGACTGAAGATTAATATCCAGAGTATGAAATATGCATTTCAAATCTAAAATTCCACTGTTATGCAAGAATTTATCCTGTTTTGTTAGAGCAGTGTTGTTCAAAAGCATTTGACTGCATTTTATTTTTGGTTTAATATTGTCATATTATAATTAGCCTTATAATCAGTTCTCACATAACGAGATGCATAATTCAAACTCAATATTGTATCATTTGTGTTTTCCTATTATTTATTTT
Source organism: Grammomys surdaster (assembly GCF_004785775.1). Lineage (NCBI taxonomy): Eukaryota > Metazoa > Chordata > Mammalia > Rodentia > Muridae > Grammomys > Grammomys surdaster. The sequence goes on from NW_021620932.1 coordinate 2,712,847, forward strand.
TTTATTTTGCTATAGTGTTACATAAGTTTCTTTTCTCACCATAATTACAAAATTTCAGATAGAGCAACTGGAGGGAGAAAGTATGTATCTTGACTTTCAACTAAGGGAAATCAGTACAGAGTTACTGGATAGCATGTTCTTGAGAAGGACACTATTTCAGTGAGTGTACGGTATGGACGTAATTCTTCATCTCATATCTGACAGCACAGTATTTGGGAAGAGAGCAGGGCAAGCAGAAGTCCTGAGAACACTTCTGAAATGATTTGCTTTCTCCAGTCAGCCCACAAAACCAATCTTTTCATCACTTCCCAATGATACTCTAGGCTTATGAATCCAACATAACCGGACTAATGCATTCATTATGTGAGAGCTCTTATGATCTAATTGGCTAAGGAAATGCATCATGTCACATACACACCAGAGGGTTGCTGTCCTAACCAATTTGCTCAACATCTCTCAATTCAGTCAGATTGGCAATAGTTATTAACCATTATAAACATAAATTGTAATTCCATTTTCATCATTTAAATGTTAGTTTATGGTGTTGAATTATTCATATTAGTATCTTCCAGTGACAACAGTAGTAACAACACTCTACCTCTATGGAGTGCTTAGTTTCCCAAGTAGAACTGAGGGTCCTTACATACAGTCCTTCATTTACTTTTTCCTTCCAACAAAACATGGGAATATTCTCAAGGTCATTCTTCAAGGAAGTTAATGATTAGTTTAGGCACCATGAGAAAATTGTAGGTCTAGATTTTAAGCGATTTTGTAATTGATCCAGTGTCCTTTCATTTAAATACTTACAATATTTCTTGTGAAAAGTTTGATCCTACTAGTGAAGATACAGTGGAAAGAGGCAGTGTATCAATCTGGCTTTGCACTCTGCTCTGAACATGTAAACATGACTTTATCAACAGTGAGGAATCTGATGCAAAGTATTAAAGAAAGGCTTGCTGTGCTGCAATGATGACAAGCAGAAATAGTGGTGCTGTTCTGAAACACCTGTGTCATTCAGCACTTACATCTACTATGTAATTTAATGTTCTCATCCATTCTGCAATCATGATCTATATTTTCACAGCTGGAAGAAAGTTAGCCATAGTAGGCATATCTTATAGAAGTTATCTTTCTGTAATTGAGAAAGTTTGGGACTACAAGGTAGACTTTGCTTACATTATTTTGTCTTATTTCTGTTACTTCATGCAACATATTTTTTCTTTCTTTGACAATTTTATACGTATATAGTATGAGTTTTAATGATCTTTCAAATGCATTTTCAGCCAGATCAGTCTCATTACTCCCTCTCTTCTCTATCCGATTCTTTTTCTTTAGTTATTTTCTGTATTTGTGACCTATTGAGATTAATTGGGGTTGCTTTAGTGCACATGGGTGAGGAGGTCTGGAGTCTGGGCAATTATTCAGAATATTTACCATTGAAGACAATGATCCTTTGAGGAAAAATTAACTTCCAATAGTATTTTAGGAAAGAGTGAAGCCTCTTTAGCATGTTCTTGATCCATGATGAAATGATGACTAACCTGGACTTGTATCTATGGATGCGGAGACAACATGCGTACAATGGCCGTGTCGTATCCAGAACACAGTGCATCCCAGAACTCCTTTCTGTCCTCCAGTTCTTTACCCTCTTCTGTCCCTTCTTCTGCACTTATCTCTGAGTCTTGAAATGGGCAATACAGGTGTTCCATTATGGTCTTGAATCCCAAAGTCATTTATTCTTAGGGGTTTGACCAGTTATGAGACTCTGCATTAACTTATGCCCACTGCACTCAGAAGTTTCTCTTGTGAGGACTGTGACCAGCACTAAACTAGGATTATAAACATAACTCTCAAGGAAAACAACCCACAGAACTTCATAATTTTTCTACAATGTTTTCTAATATTTAACTCTTAAAAGCATTTAGGATTTGTTTTATTAACATTATAAATGAGGGGATCAAACAGCACTGTCATGACAATAAACACGTGTACATATTTAGATGTAAAGTTGATGTAGTTCAAAAGTGACCTCTGTGTTCAGATTTCTCTGTCTTGTGAATATTTAATTATCTTTTAATCAAATGGTAATTGGATAATTAGTGAAATACTATGAACAATATCAGAAATGTAAAGTTTTGGTACATTATCTTATTATACATTTTAAAGGTATAGGATGATGTTATTCATTCTAGAGATATCTCCCATTAGATGTGGCAAAGAAAAGAGAGCATTTAGTGTTCTTTTATGTTTGCATTCTGGTGAATCTAAAAGTAAAAAAGTCAAGGTCACCACAAATTTTTATGAAGCATTTATTTGAAAAAATGCAACAAATTTTTTATTCTGAAATGAAAAATAGATTTGGAGGAAAAATATTATCTTCTTAGGTAAGAGAAATAGATTGTCCATCACATAAACATTGCATAATGCATACACATTTAAATATTGGATTATTTAAAATGTCAGAGTATTTTAGTTATTATTAAGGATATTAGCTATTTCTATCATATTTATTCTACAATATATTTTTTCTTTTTACTGCCAGACCTTGATAACTTTTTTGTCTCTTACCTCTCATCTCTTCTTTTATGATGGTAATCTGATTTTTATAAGGAATCATGATTTTTTTCTCTTACCAGGAACAACAGAACAATATGCCAATCCAGCTGTGGTCATTGTTTGTCTTTGATTGGTTATGCATGTCAAATCATATGATTAAGGCTCAGGAATATTCAAGAGGGGATCTTTTGGGCTTCACCTGATAAAAATTTTGCTGAAGGAAGAATGTCCTCATCTTTAAATTTTATCAACTGGAAGAGTTGTTGCATTTCACTTGGTAATGTGGGGATGTAACGCCACAAAGAAAATATGGCATAAATTTGGATTCTAGACATCGCAATGACTTCCCATCCTAAACAGTGCATTTCAAACCTTTTGATGCTAAGACAACTCTTCCTGCCTCCCCAGAGTAATATTGTTTAGTTTAAGACTGTTTTTTATTTATTCTCACCTTCCTGCTCTCTCAAGCATCTTTGTTTATGCTTTGTAATGTACTGATAAAAACACCAAGATTTTAAATTTGTGGTATTGTTTGTAAAATTTAAGGTTTTATTAATGTTCATCATCATTCTTTTAAATTTCTTAAGTTATAGGAGTCACTAAGACCTTTTTTATTTTTCTTTATATATTTTAAACATGGGATCCAAACATAAACTTATAGATTGTTTCTAACTCCAAGTCTATACAACCACCACCCTTTAATTCTTTAACGTTTATCCATTTTTCTCTAAGCCCTCTCTACATGGATGTTCAGTATTGATTTAGTTTCTTTGTCTTGTGGGCTTCATGAAAATAGACTATGAGTACTTGTTATTTCATTGGCCTTTACGTTTAACGAATGTGTTTATTACTCTAAGTGTATGCTTAGTTACTATTCTTCTGTTCCCAAAAATCTTTTTAAAATTCATTCTATTTGTGTTCACATATGGGTAAGCGCACATGAGTTCTGGTTCAGCAGAGGCCGGAAGTTCCGTATATTGCTGGACTTAAGAGTTACAGGTGGTTGGGATCTGCCTGTGTTGGATACTGAGTGTCAAATGCAGCTCTCTGGAAGAGTAACCCATGCTCTTCACTTCTGAGCCATTGCTCCAGCCCTGATTTTCCACTGACAGAAACATTCCAGTGTGACATTTTTATCATTGCAAATTGAGGCCCACTAGATAAAGTGATAAGACTTCTGAAGTCTCTGTTGAGGGATGCCAAGCTAGCTCCCGTGTTTATCTGTGCTCACAATGTTTGGAGCCAAAGACAATAGTTTCCTTTGACTGAGTCACAGCCTGAAAAAAAATGCTATGGCTGAAGTAATATATATTTATTTCTGTGAAACAGGAAAAAAGGCTTATTCGGGAACAAAGAATTTACTTGAAGACCTTTCCAGCCAGAGCAGAGAGGATGAGTTTGTTTTCCAACCTGCGTTTCTCGAGTTTCAGAAACACAGTATTCTGTTAGGCCACCAGGCTAGTGTGGCAATGTTTAGATATTACTTCAATCAAAAACTGTATTCCATTACCCTAGAATCTGTGTCAAACTGTGGATTAGGTTAAAGGAAAAAAGCAACAAAAGCTGCTGGTGGTTGAAAGATTCTAAGTATTTGGCTACATTACTGCATTGCAGGCATGGACACGTTCCTTGAGCATTTTAGTTTCACAATGTACAATTAATTAATTGAGTCAATCTAGCTAAAACACCAGTCTGGGTTACTGTCTGCACTTTTAATAAATCCTTTGAATTCTCTTGATCTGGCTTGTTTCGAATCCTCTCTGTGCTCTGTAGCACAACTTTCCCAAACCCATAAAACTTTGATTAATGGAAGTAAGAATTAAACTTGAGATACCTGAGTTTGTTTCTCTCCCAGGCTTCTCTGATCTCGGGGTCATTTTCTAATGTACCTTGGCCATTTTCTCTAAAAGAAAATGATAAATGAGAATAGAACTGTAGTTTTAAACCATGACTGCCCTTGCTTTTACAAATCCATGTATATAACTTTACGTTCAAGCAGAGTTATGGTTCCTTTCCTGGAAGTATCCAATGCTTCTTCATACTTCTTCCCTTTATCCATATGACACTCACAGACAACATGCATGTGTACAAGTTAGGCAGAAAAAAAAAGTGGGACAAAACATGAAAGAAGTTCTCCACATGTGACCAATCCCTCTGTACAAGCTTCCTCCTGTAACGTTAAAGTTTGGTGTTATGGATTTGTACACCATTGAGAAATTTACTCATTGATTCTGAAGCCTCTTTCATTAATGAAGGCCAGTTGTCTCAGTTTTCCTCATATTCCCATACCCAGATTAAACTGTAACCAGAAATGTAAATTGGGGTTCTCCTATTGTACACAGAAGTTTACTTTTCTCCTCCTCATCAATGTCCGATTGTCTTAAATCTCAGTAGATTTCTCCTTCTCAGGAGTTGTTCTGTACTTCTCAGTAAATACAGCAAAGCAGCAGAAGTACTGATAGGAACCTGTGCCTGTCTTTTCACTGGAGTAAGGCTCATTGCTCCTCACCAGTGTGGAAAGTAGCCCTGAGAGGCCATGTTTTCATCCCTGTACTGCCTGAGTAAGCTGTCATGCTGAATTGATTCATAGGTGACCAAAGTTTGGTCCTGGGGACCTGTGCATGGCATGGAAAGAGTGCCTGCTCTGTAAAAAGCTGCATGGGAGGCTAGATTTACATACCCTAGTGAGAACACTTTGGCTGGGAAATGAAACCTGGTCAAGGGTATGTTTCTTTAAGTCTCCCTTTACCTTGTATTCCAAAATAGGCTGGAGGTAAAGGAAGACCACTGTTTCTACCTTAGACCACAGCTAAATGACCCAGGAATCTTTCTTCTTCAATACATGGAGGTGTAGATCAAGATGTTTTTGTGGTAGTGAGCAACTTTGATCATCACACAGTGTCTCTGAAAAAATATGAGAATATCTACAGGTCACGAGAAGTTGACTTATGTCCTCCAGCAAATGCTAAAATGAGAAGTGCAGAGAGATCGTTGATTGAAAGTGTAAGCTAGACAGATGCAGTTGATCCTCCTACACATTTTAATTTACTATTGTTAAAATTAAATATTTGCTACTAGTGATTTTGAATGTTACAGAAGAGGGAGTTTTTCCACTTGAGAAGTTTAAGAGATAAATAATGTTATAATTACATTGCCTGTAATTAACATTAAAGCTGGCATGGTTCATGTACAGTGACTGAAATATAAGGCTTTATGTATTATCATGCAGGAGACTCTAGGAGTGGGGGGTCATGGGATAGAACTCACGTTTTCCCTGTCCTCTTTGTAGTTTACCACTGAGTTTGAGAGATTATTCTCTAAGACTCAACACCTAAAGAATGTATTTTTTACATTGTTCAAAGCTGACCTCTGCTTTTCGAAAAGTTTATCTGTACTTTTTCATCTGTTTAGAAACATACATTTTTGGTTAAGAGACTGAAGACAATCTCTCTTTGTCTTTTTTTTTCCTGAACTAAAGAGGTTGAGATAAAAAAGAATGACTGCTTTAAAAGTCACACATGGCTGTAATTTAAGATTTTTTCCCCTCTCATTGTCCGTAACAGTTGAAAGAAACCTTCAATGAAAGTTTATTAACTAGGCCAATGCCTGAGGCAATAAAGGCTCATTTACTACCAGTTTCTTGGCTGTTTTTCTTCTTCTATTTTTCGGTTAAACTCATAGCGTAAGATAATACTTCACAAAATTAAACCTTTGACCTTCTGTAGAGTTAAGTCTCCTTTGATTAGATAAAGTAACAATTTATGGTCTAGTGGAGGTTGCACATGAAATGAATAATGCAGGAGACTCCGTGTGGACTGAGAAGCTATTGCTTTTGAAAAGATGAATGCTGTTTAAAGCAGAGGAAGTCCACTTAAGTGTGTTGTCTTTATTCACAATGCACTTCAGCAATATTTCAAAAGGTTTTACTTCTAAAATAAACTTATATCTGACTTTTTTCTTTAAAAAAAATCATCAGAAAGATTTCTGGTAAAATACTGCAAATAAAAGTTTTGAGCTCCCTACAGGATGGTTGTACATATGATAGGGCCCTATAAATCAGACAGTACAAAGAACTAACTGAGTGGTCCTGTTAAATATATTTGGGAGGGAAGAAATAACTTATTTCCCAAAGATGCATATCAAGATGAAAAGAAGAATGGAGATTGGTAATAGCATTTTTTTTGGACCTGTTAACATGGCTAAATAAAAAGAATGTTTAGCTGTTTTAAGTTAGGAACATAAGTAAAATACAATAATGGTAAGCTGCGTCTCCTTTTTGAGCAAGTTCATAAGACTTCAGCTTCTTAATATTAATAACATAATGTAACCGGTGTGATAAAAAATGCTATGTCAGCCATTTCTTGAAGTCACACTACAAGTCTGAGATATTACAATTGTGAAAGAGTGATCAGAAATGAAATTTTTGGTAGGTGTTTATGTATCAAAATGAATTTGCTTGAAAATAGTTTTGTGGAAAAAGTGAGAAAAATATCAAATATACATCAGTGGAAACATTTTCCTGACATGTTAATGTACCACGGAAGAGATGGACATGTTTATGAGTCAGATCTGCTGCTTACCTCTGTCTTAGCTCAGAGGAGACAGAGGGCTGTGCAAGTAGTCGCGCTCGTGTTCCTTGCAAAGCTGCTGTAATTAGCTGGTTGTTTAAATTACTAATTGACATGCAGAAGTTGAATGCCTAAGAAAGTGTTTTAGTTTTAGTTTGGTTCTTTTTCAATTAGCTTAAATTATTTAAGGTGAATAAATCTACTGCAGTGATTTAGTTTCTTTTAATAGAATCTCGTGGCATAAAACAAATTAGGTCAAGAGCCACTGGATGAGGACAAACCTGGATGCTATTCTCAAAGTGAAAGCATGTAAGGAAAGTTCAGGATTTGCTCTCACTGTTATTCTGAAAACAAATACAAGGTACTAACAAACAACGAATAAGTCAAAATCCCCAAAGTCACATTTATCTTCCTATCAGAAACAAACATCTTTTTCTATTGAAATATCTTATAGCAAAAATGGAGAGGTGAATAATAGAATACCCATCTGCTCTCTTTCCAGGTGATCTAAGATGAATATGATAATCAGGCTCTGTAAGAGAACATTTTTATTCTTGAAAAGCAACAATGTCATATTGTGATCAAGCTAAATTCGCCTCTCACACATTCAAGGCGTTAAGTAACTTCAGAGTGATTATAAAGTTGTGCTAAGACAAAGATTTCATTAGCCTCAGCCTGACACCCCCCACAGCTTGTGGACCTCATCCATTTTTCTTTTGAACATTCCCTATCACTCAGAGGGGATGGGGTCTGTCCTGTCAAAATTCATCTGAATTGTTTTTTTTTTTTTTTATTCCCCAAGGTCCAACTGTAGGGCTCTTGATGCTTACTTTTCTAAGCATTGTCTCCATTCAGCTGCTCTTTGCAAACAAATGAGGAAAATCTCCACCTTATAGGCTGACTGGGTCCCTCCAGAAAGGCTGACATACCTGGAAGAACATAGAGTGGAGAATATATTATCCTGGGTGTGTTGGCCCCTGTGTACTTCTTGTCTGTTACTCAGTGATGGGAGTTATAAATGTTCCCATTCACCCTGACCCTGAACTGAATTTTCTTGAGAAAGACAAAAAGCAATGTCTATAAATATTTATGTGTCTCCATGACTGTACAATCCTCATGGGGTCTTTTCATGAAAATATTTATGTTATCAAATCAGAAAACTTTTATGTCTTTATTTTTCACATATTTCGATGTCTTTGGATAATTTTCTCTAAATAAGTCTCAAATTTAAAAGAATTTGTATTTCTTCTCTTCTCTCTTCCTGTCCTCTCATGGCCTCTCCTCTCCATCTCTTTTCTGTTCTCTCCACTACTCTCCTTTCCTCTTCTTTCCTCTCTTTTCCTCTCTTCTATCCTCATATCAAACTGTAATCCAGCAGAGCCAAAAGGGTGCATATGCATTCTGTGAAGAACAAAGATAAAAGGGGGACTTATTGAAATATCAAAAGAAATTGAGACAAAGTAGAATATTTGAGATTATTTGAATTCAGATGCCAGTGAGATGATATTTCTGTAAAAAAATAAATATGCTTGTGGCATTTTTTACTTTGCTCATCAACCTAGTCAAGCTCAGCAATCCATTACCTATTTGCTTCTTTGGAAACATCTTTTTCAAATGTAATACTCTGTCAGTCATACTCAGGCTAGTTAGAACTACCTGCCTAGGCTTAATTACTAGGTTATTTTACTTGATGGCTATAAATATTAGAAGAAATGCTAGGCCATAGAATGACACAAGGAAGGTAATGCATTGTTCATTAAGAAATAGAAAAGTACAGTATGGGATATCATGCTTCAGTGAAAGTTAGAGTCAAGTTTTGATTTCTGTTAAAGTGCATAATGAGAATTGTTTCAATTTTGAGTTATGCAGAAGACAATATTCATTTTGTCATGATATGCACTAGATATAGGATTCAGGCAATATTATGAATGTTGAATTTCATCAATACTTCATATAAAAGAGTTTTGTAAACAATTAAATGTGAATTATGATTCTCTCTGTAGCAAATATATTGTGAATTTTATGAAGCTGTCATCAAAAATTTAGTCAGATTTCCCTGCCATCAGACATACTTGTGCACTTATTTGTCCGTCTAACCCTGACACTCCATAAAGTCTATAAGCTCTAAAGTAAAGAGATGGGTCTTACTGTGGCTTGCTGGATTCTCTTCTGTTCTCTTTACCTTTATCTTCAATGGATTCAGAGCTGCAATGTGACCTAGATGAGACCTTGCTCTGACACTGTTTAATGGTGTGATGCTATGGAAAAGATTACCATCTTTGTGCCTGCATCTCATAGTCAGGAAAACAAAAATTAGCTTTTTCTAGTACCCATATTTATAAGTTGAGTCCCCAAGAGGTGGCTTAGTAATTATTTTCTAAAAAGAATAAGGTTAAAGAAGAATAAGAGGTACACATGACATGCTAAGCTTGCCTTTCAACGCAGAAGCTCAATTCTACTGAACCAAATTAGAGTAATTTAACGCTTTTTGTTTATTCTGGTTTGTCCTGTTTCTCTGATTCACTGATCAGAAGGTGCGATTTTCAAAGGCCCCCATTAAAATGCTTCAGTGATTTACTCATGGCCAAATGGCATCCGCATGGTGTTTGGCCCTCTGATACCACTGAGGTGCTAAACCCTTCATTCAGAGTAACTGGAAATTTTAAACTAATGCTAGTCCTGGTATCTATTTATCAGTGATTAGCTATACAATAACACTTCTTTTAAAATATTGTTTCAATGAAAATATAATTACATTTTTTTCTTGCTTCCTTTTCCTCTCTCCAAACCCTCCTCATTCCTTTTTGTTCAATCTATTCCATCCCCCACACTGTTTCCTGACTGTCTAAATAATACCTGTACAATAACAACATCAATAGACATTCTAACTGCTAACTCAGAAGGAGATAATATGTTTCTTACTATATGTTTATGTACCTTTGTGAGGTAGCTTTTTTTTTTTGGTTGATATTGTTAGTCTAAACATTTCTAAAATCTAATTCAATCAATTGAAAAACTGAAAACTGGTATAGAAAGTGTTTCCATTAGTGGCCTCAGGGATCAATTTTCCTTTTCTCCACAGAATACAAATGTGCTACAAAGGGCAAGAAAGTCAGTCTAATGGACATTAAGAGACAAGTTCACGCTGAAAATATTCACTTTAACCAGATGCACAATTAAGTTTCTTATTCTAGTAGCTTATAATTTCTGCAATTTAAGCATTTGAGATGAGAACAGACATGGTTCAATCACATTTTTAATTTATTTAGAAAGTAATAAGAAATAAAATAACTGGAGATTAGTGTCAGTTTTTGGACAGCTGGTATTTAAATAAGGATAAGAAAAACGTAGGGTAAAAAAAAAAAAAGATACTGGTGTTTTCAAGTTGCTGTATGGAGCCAAGAGTCCTGTGTCTTGGAGTGATTTCAATTGAGTTGTAATTCAGATTCATACAGAGCTTACAATGCACCTTCAACATAGCGTTTCAAAGTCTTTAGGAACTGTCAGGAGCAGAAGGATTGCCTCACAGTAATGAGTGTTGAATTGAACTATGCTTTTTGATGTTTTACTTTCTGAATTGAATTGTTAGACAAGATTAATTGCACACAGTGAGAGTTTTAAATGAATGACTATGTAAAGCATTAGTTCTTCTCTGTGCCACTTGGGGAAAAACTAGCTGGAAGGTTTAAATGAATAAATGTATTTAATGCACAAAATGCCTGGGCTAATTTTAAAATTCCTTTACTAACATCCTTATTGAAAATAGAAACCCAGTTTATTCATGTCTTGGTTATATTGCTCTGGTTGAAGTAATTTAATATTCCAGCTTTCTACTAATCTTCTAGTTCAACAGAAGTAAACAATAGCTTTCATAAATTAAAAATGCACTCTTCTAAACATGCTTATAAGATTAAAAAAAAACAAGGCTGTAAACATTTATGACTGAAGCAAACTAGATTGTTCAAATCCTGCCACGATGCATCGTGTATATCAATATGGCACTGATATCAGTTAGAATGCAAACAAGCCTTTAAATGATGTGCCCCTTCATTTCAGCTGGAGAAGCCGCTTCACACCATCTGCCTATCAGATGGTTAGGAACCAGGACTGCGTATTAATGCCACATGTTCGATTTTCCTCCTCCTTGTAATGGTTAGATTCATATTGCTAATAGCTGTGCATGAGCACTGTCGAGGAAATTTCTGTGACGGTGGAGTGATGAGATATTTATAACCCGCCTGTCTCCCTGAATAATCAGGGGGAAAGAATGCCAGACATAAATAACCTATCAATTCTAGAATATTAATAATAACTATGCTTGACCATAATTTCTTGCATGTTTAAACTTGTTTCTTCTGGGTTTTAGTAAGCAACATAGACTAATAAACAGTGGGTCATATGGAATATTTGAATACTTACCATCTCTTCAATGTAACATAACTTTTCAACCATTAGGATTTGAAAAATGCATTTTATATGGAATTCAATGCAAAAGTAGGCAGCATATCAAACATTTGGAAGTCATCTTGATGTCTTTGAAACCAAAGATCAAAGATTGGGCTTTTCAAGTTAATGAGCAAACAAACAGATCAGAGAAAGGATTTGACAGCAATATGTCTTCTTTATTGATATTGATAATCTACAGTTGTAATCTTCTACTTATAACTAAGGGCACTAACTTATTTGAAATAAATATAATGAGATACTTATTATTTTTTAAAGGGTGATCAGGATAGCATAATGGCATTTGAAAGAATTTAAAGGCTATTTAACAAAAGTTGAAAGCAGAAAATAATTGTTCTTTTTGTAAAGTAATAGGATGTGTTCACATAGTAACAATGCTTGCTTCCCTTCCAAAATTTAGACCCATGGTATTGTATCTGAAATACCAAGGGCTTTGAATCAACACAGCACACAGAGTTTGGATTCAGTGATTATGTGATAAATTGATCCATGAAGATGGTCTAATCAAGACGTGTGCTAAGATAGCTAAACAGCTACCTTCTAAGACCTTTGATAGTGGTTTAGCATGTTTAGTGAATAGAATAAAGGAGTTAATTATTTCTTACTTTAAGAACTCATTTTTTAAATTAATTCATCTGTTCATCTTGTTATCTGTCTTCTTATATGGATTATTTTCAATGTAATCACTTTACATTCCAGTTGGTTGGTTTGCTTTGGCTCTTCTCTTTTTATTAGATAGATATAATGAGTTTATATTTCCATGTTGAGTTTTAAACATTCACTTTTGAAAGTCATTGCAATAACATTCCACATGGCTAATAAGCATTCATTATTAAACAGAAACACTGTGTAAATTTTAGTATAAATTTCTTACCAATTACTTTTATATAAAAATAAAAATTTCTTACATTATATTAAAAAAATCTTTTGATAACCCCCCACTTTTTTGTGAGATACTGGATTAACTAACTCTGAAAAAGAAAATTAGCTGTTTTGACTAGGACGAGTTAAAAGTAGTGGTACTGTGACATGTAAGACACTTTGGAGTGAGACCTGGAAGCAGGTGAAGCAGAACATTCGCAGAAGTCTGAGGTAGAACAAGGCTAGGCTCTGTATAGATACCACTAGAAAGGAGTTTAAAGAGAATGGTACACATTAAAGGTTACTGGTATTTTTCCAAGAGAATAATTATTTTTTTATAAAAATTTTGGCATGATTTGATTTCTAGGTGTTCTATAAATCATTTATTTCCCTGTCTCTTCTTCCTTCCTTCCTTCTTTCCTTTCTTTCTTTCTTTCTTTCTTTCTTTCTTTCTTTCTTTCTTTCTTTCTTTCTTTCTTTTTTTGGAAGTTAATTAGTGAACAGCATATACACCACAACCTCTACGTAAGGCTACAATGAGATTAAAACTATACTTTCATTAGAGACAATAGGTTCAGAGCATCTAAGGATTACCTTGAAGATTTGAAAGGAAAGGACCACTGAAAACCAAAGGAAAGTATAATAATAATGTAAGGGGCTGCCAAATGGCTTGTGATCCTCTAACATCTTAGGTGCAGAGAACCTATGGAGAGTTGTGTTTTATATTATATTAATGAGAAATTAAAAATTAGAAATTAAATTACTATCCCTTGTGCATTCACATACAATCTAACACAAATAAAAAATGTTCATGTACTTTTTAAAACACGGTTAGATTTACTGCTCTATTTTTCTTGTGGCTGTTCAAGTGATCAAGTCTGAGAATGACTTGAGCTTTCAGTGACAGGTTACAGCAAATACTGTAGTAACATTTGTTGTAAGTATACTAAGAATCTATCCATAATCTCTTGATTTTATGACCCAAAGATGTAGCTGTAATCCCTCCTCCTTTAAGCTACATCTTCTTCTCTCATATATATATATATGTACTAAAAGAGACAGCAAAGGATTATGTTGCTCTTCCTACGTCATATATAAAGACTGCTAGATGACAAGATGGTTTCTGTAGTATTATTAATATTATAATATGCAAATACTGAGCCTAAGATTTTCAACATCAGACCTCCTGAGTCAGAATTGTAGATAGATGTGATGTATCTATGTGCTTATTTTGAAAGCTCCATGATTGTTTCTGACACATACTTGGAAGGTAAATTCTTGTCCAGTTGGGATAAGGCTTCTGCACAAAGTCAGAAGAACATGTTCAAAAACTTAAGTCAGACAACTTGACGTAATCCACTTGGGTAACTGAAATTTGGCTGTATGTTTGGGACATAGAAGTTAATCTGTCACTCGGAATGTTTCCACATGTATTATCATGGAAGTGTGCAATAAGAAGCCTGATGTAAAGTGTTACATTTGGTTCTAACAGCAGACATTGAATGCTTTGATCAGGCCGTTACTTTCTATGTTCCTCTTGAGTTGTATGTGAGTGAAAGATTATAGGTTGGGAGAATGACAGGTGTTAAGAATGTGAGGTGTATATGTTATATGTACATACTATGCTCAAATTTAAATATGTGCATCTATTGTACCTTCAGCTTTCATCTGTAACACAAATTGGACTCCATGGTTTATAAAACAGAGGCGTACAGAAAGCTGGGTGGATAGTAGACTAGGGGATGAGTCTCTGAAAATTTGGGTGAGAGGAATGAATGAATATGACTAAAACTCATTGTATAAAATTGTTTTTTCCTTTTATTTTAAAAATTATTTTATAATTATATTATTTACTTCCTGTTTCTTTCTCTAAACCATTCGATATACCTTCCTTTTAAATTCTTAGCCTCTCTTTTCATAAACTGATATTACATGTATGTATGTATGAATGTATATGTGTGTGTGTGTGTGTGTGTGTACATATATATTCCTAAATACAACCTTCTCTGTCTGTACAATTTTATTTATAACTGTGCCTTTGGATGACGAACTGGTGTGCTTTTTTATGGAAAAGTCTATTTTAAAGAAGGTGAATCAGAGCTTATGGAAAAAGACATAAAGTCTGTAATTGCAGCAGTGCTGGATATGGACAAAAGTGGTTGAATTTAAGATATAGAAAATCAAATACAAGAAGGGTTTGTAGAACCAAAATCTGTAATTGTTTCTTATACCATAATTTCCTACCCATGATAAAAACCCTTGGAGAAAAAAAGAAATGTTATATTTCACGTCAGTCAAATTACAGTAAATGTGTTCATGTTCATGTGTTTATATGGTTGAATGTGACATATAAAACTTTTGGAGTTCTAGTAGAATTGTAAAACTTGGAAACAGTATGAAACAGATTTGCAACAGTAGAATATATTAAAAGTATTTTTTAAAGTAGTTAGAATAATTAAAGGATTAGGTAAATAGGAATAATCTAGAAAATGGGAGTAAGTAACCCGTATTTCTTCATGAAAACTTACACTTGAATCTTGCTTACAGATGAACAGGATATACAACAGGCCTTGGCTGTAGTGAATAGAATATGCTATTCTTTATATAGTTTTCTCACCTAATCATTATGTTTCTTCTTTGGGCTTTGTTTGGTTTACACAAGATGAAACTATTTTCAAAATGATCTGTTGGTTTTCCCAAGACCATTTCCTAAACAATTATGGACTGTGTTATTTGGAATTTGTTGAGTGTTATGTAATTGCCTCTTAAGTCTTCATTTTTGAATGCAATTACTAGAGTCTCCTTAGCATAAAGCCAAGCTGCAGAGCTGCGAAGAGACATAAATTGGAGAAAGTACCCACTAGAAAATAGAAGAAAGGGAAAAACAAAATGTTCTCCTTTGTTAAGGCAAAAATCAAGGGGAAAATATTTTTCTGGGAAACACACAGAGGATTTAAAGAGTACAGGAAAGAAAATATTCTGAGACATCTTTGAAGGAAATGAGTAATCGAGGAGAAAATTCAGTCATAGGAAGATGAGAGAATCTGTTCAGAGTGAGACTTGAAAGGCAGTGAATGCTCATGGTAGACCCAGATGAATTCTTTGAATTTAGATCAATGCCTTTTAAGGAGTGGTTATGAGCTTTTCAAGCAAACATCTGACCTGCACATCCTACTGACTTAGGGTAAAAATGCTCATGGCCCATTTGTTCTGATCTGAAGAGAAGGCAGAGTCTTTTATGGATCTAGTTCATAGCAAAGATTACCACCAAGAAAGATTTCCATGTAATTCTATGGGGAGCAGCATTTTGCTATGGTAACTAGGAGTAGTGATTAGTGGGGAGGAAGTGGTGTGGTCATTCTTTTTACGGGAGTGTAAATAAATCATTCAGATAAATGTAGAAGGCTTAAACACAGTGCTCAGAACTTCTAAAGCATCAATGTGAGAAGTGTGCAGGGAAGTACACAATATCCTTTCACAGATAGGTAACATTCTATAACTTGCAACCATTATTCATATTTCCCTTGGTGTGTCAATTTTGTCAGATAGTGGATGCCAGGCTAGAAGAAATCAACTTGGTAAAAGTTGACATATTAAGAAGATAATAAATTTTCTGTTCAACATTATCATCTTGCTACCTCTATAATTGTATTTCTGATTACTGGCATTTGCATTCTGGTATTCCAACTGTTGACCTCAAATTCTATTTTTAGATCATGTCTATTATTATAAGCTATTCCATAAATGATCAGAGTGTATAAAACAAGAAGAGACAATGGGCAATCTAGACCTAAAATAGCATTTTAGACTTTATGTTTTAGTGATCAGAATATACTTGTGTCACTAAAATCAGCACTTATATATTTAATAAGTGGTAGTGAGTTATTTGCTAAACTGCTTTTGTATTTTATTTTATTATTTTATTTTATGTCTTGAACCTTACAACTATATAACACTTAGCTCCTGCCACCGAATAGCTCAATATCTCGGAAGGAAAACAAATGTACATGCAGATACACATAGTAAAATGTTTTGGGTACCAATACAAAAATGAAAACACAGTCCTTATAGTCAGAGGTAAGAAGGCATCATCATAGCCCAGGGTATGGAAGTTAAGACTCCAGAATATGAAAAGAATTTCACTAGGAAGTGTGCAGCCATGGAAGCAAGTTTAGTTAAACAAAACATGTAGAAAGTTGATGCTGCAAGACCATGTGTGAGAAATGGTGGCATATTCAGAAATGAATGAGTGTGATGTGGTATGGTAAGGAGACTTTGGGTACCAGAAATAATCTTTGTAACTAATCTGTAGTTCCAATTTTCTGTCTCCTTCTGGGCACCTATAGAGGATGCTCAGCAGGGAGTGGAATGTTCAGACTGTATCGAAAAGTTCATCCAGTCCACATTTCCACTCCTATGCAATATGTGTTACTTTCCTGCTAATATTCAGATCAAGAATTTGACAAGCATCTATTCCCTTGTGTTAATGCTGCACTGGCAGGTTTGGAGTAGAAGTATATTATCAGTATTACGTAAAGGAATCAGATAATCTAATATACATTCGTATGTGTGTTACAGGAAGACTTTTGAACAATTACACACAAAAAGTCTGAATTTGAATTACTTTGCTTTTAATTTATTTTTTTAAGGTCTGACTGCAGCTGCTGCAGCTGCTGCAGCTGCTACCAATGCAGCTATTGCTGAAGCAATGAAGGTGAAAAAGATAAAATTAGAAGCTATGAGCAACTATCATGCCAGTAACAACCAACATGGAGCAGATTCTGAAAATGGGGACATGAATTCAAGTGTTGGTAAGTTGAATGTTCACGGACTATTCACATTCATGTATCCATAAAATTGTTTTTCTCATTGATGAAATGAGTATTTAAGATCAAGAGAATGTATTTTTGAGGATTCATTTTGTCTCTCTAGTATGTATACTAAGGAACTGGCAAAGTTATTTTAAACACAAGATAAATTTTACAACTATAATTTATGCTACAAGTAATGAATTGAGGCATTTCCTAATTCAAGTAAGTTTTAAGAATCAAAACTATAAAATGTTGAATGTAGATAATGTGAAAGAAATATGGAAATCCAACCCTACTTGTCATTTTAAAAAATCATTTTAATGTATTTATTATCAAGTAAGAAATTTATTTCCTAAATAGCAGAGTTTATGCATTAGCTATTTTTCTTTCATATGGGGTGCCTTTAAGATCCCTTGTGGATATCTGAAACCATGGATAATACATGATATCATATGTGCTTTGCTCTCCTCATACAGATAATACAATTTATTTTACAGATTAGCATTTAAAAGATTATAAATTAGGTGCTAACAAAATATGACAATTTCAAAATACACTGGCTGAAGAATTACAAGCTTTTACTTTTCTAGCATATAATACAATTAATACCAAGCAGTGCAAAATTTATGCAAAATTTATAAATGATTACTTAAAAATCTCAATTCAGAACACTGTTTACCAGAGGCAACAAAGACTACACAAAGATAAACGGTGACAGGGGAGATTGTTAGCTGAAACCTTCCAACATTGCCAGCAATGTGGATTGTGTTTTCATGATTCCTTCTATATGCAACCATTACCAAGACATTTCCCATTTGAAAAGCACATTATAAAGTTTTCAGGATCATCTGGCTTCCCTTTGATGTACTTTCACAGTTATACCAAATGAAAAATTTTTACCTATGCAGGCTAATCACTTGGTTTCTGAAAGGCAGCTTTAAGTGTGAGTTAATTAATTAATTACTTTTTTGCCAATGACATATTTGTAATCTGGGCATTGGTGTTGCAAACACTTCATTCTGTTCCTATTCTCTAATCCTTTCCTTAACAGTATAGAAGTGAGGCTAAAAATATAATTTTCCAAGAGAAAATTGCATTTTGTAAAGAACAGGCATATTATCCTGTCCATCAAGGCTCTGGGGAACACAGATGCCTACTACAATTCAATAAATTTCTCTTCTCCAAGCAGCACTTTAACATCATTTCTTATGTTAATCAATAAGTCTCTGTTTTCCACCCATTGAGATGTAGTTATAGACATATGATGAAATGTTATGAATTTTAATAATTATTTCATTGAAGTTTCTCATAAGCACCTACTGGAAAAGAACATAAGGGTAGTAAGTTATTTGAAAAATGTAAACAAGCACACACAAAAACAGACACTTCTGACATGCATATGAGAAGAATAGAATTTCTCAGAAGAATCTCTTGCTGGCAACTGAAAAGGGCTGGATTTTGAATTGAGAGTAGCTGATGGTGAGTATTCTTAGGGCAGTGAAAATATGGAGGACCAGCAGAAGAGATGGTGCCACAACAAACCCCCCTCAGGGATACACAATGCTCACACTACTTGACGTCCTAGAGAGATGATCAAGGAAGCAGAAAATTGCTTAGCTTCATTGGTACAGGTCACTTTAGACTTTAAGTCAAATCAATATTGAAGTAAAATAAAATAATTTTAAAGCTTTCGGTTTTAGAACTGTTAAGTTGTAGAAGTACTTTAAATAATTTTTTTCTATTTGATGCTGAAACATACCAACTTTCAACACTTATAAAGATAAGTGATCAGTGTTTACCTGGCAGAGATATAACAAGGGCATAAAGGGCGTTTTGTTCCAAGGTGAGACTAGTTCATTGAACTGCAACATTCTGACCTCTGTCATTTTCCAAATGGAGAAAACTTTGCCTACAACATTTGTTGTAGTGGGGGACTGTGTTCATGTCTTATCCCATAAGAAAAATAGTCTCCTCATCAATGAACAATGAAAGTAATTTTTAAAAATGGTACTTTGGGGCTGGAGAGATGGCTCAGCGGTTAAGAGCACTGACTGCTCTTCAAGAGGTCATGAGTTCAAATCCCAGCAACCACATGGTGGCTCACAACCATCTACAATGAGATCTGATGCCCTCATATGGGTGTCTGAAGACAGCTACAGTGTACTTACATATAATAAATAAATAAATAAATAAATAAATAAATAAATAAATCTTTAAAAAAAATGGTACTTTGATTATTTTCAAACTAGACTCACTACTCAAGTCACTCCTGATGGCAGATGCTTGAAGGAGGGATTAAGAGTAACAATGTAACACCTTTCAAAGAATCTTATTCAAAAGAAACCACCTCTTAATTCTCCTGAGTAGCTGAGCAGCAGTTAGATTTAAGAAACCAATAGGCAGAAGTTAAGAAGCGAATGACTCACAGTTAAGCATTAATGTGTATTTCATAATTTTAGTATGTATTAACATTTACCTAGTGTCCAAATTACAACCCCCTTTAATTATTTAGGTACTTAGCCTATTATCGTGTCTTAAAATACATACAACTCAAATATCCCATTATATTTTAGTTGGGAAATTAACTTTTTCTATTAGTCGAGAACTCAGCTGTTATAGCATAGCCTGAATTATCGTACATTCTTTTGAACCAAGAGAAGCATTTGCTTGTACCGCCTTAGAAGACTGTGAGAGACATTTTTGCATTCATGGATTGTTAGACTTATCCCCAAAAAGGGACACACATCATTTATATTGTGGGCCACTGTATCTGATTTCTGGGACACTACTGCTGTCCTCTTCATTCCATTCTTAACATGCTGTAATTGTCTAAGTATTTACGAACCTTATTGTCTTTCATCAAAACCTCCTTTCTTAGATATTTATTTAGAAATCATAGACAGTGAATTTTTGGTGGGAGGAGGGTAGCTACCAAGAGTGAAGGAACCCAGTGAAGGTCACAGCAAAGTTTGCATAGATCAAAGCAGTTGCTGAACTGAGCAGTTTTTGTGGCTCCAGGCTTCTATGAAGCCAGTTCTTGCCTCTTTTAAGTGGTCAATAGTAATTTGATTATGACTTTGAGAAGTGATCCAGATATTCTGAGCTTAACAGTAGAAGACAACTGGAAAACGACACGGTGATAATTAAAATCTGTGTATCCAGTGCTTAGTATGTCATTCACTGTGTTCATTTCTCGCGTAGTTTATTTCAAGGTTGCTATTACTTTTACTATTATAGTTTCTTCAACATTGTCCTCCTAGAACTTTTGTTTCTTCCTATATTTACTGCCATCAACAATAGCTTCCATTTTCGTTCCTCTTTTCTTGGTTATGTATTACTTCTGGAGCCTTAGAGCTGTGAGAAAGGCAGCACCTTACATTGTATTTTGTTAAACTTTTGAGTTTAGCTCATTGTTAAAATATAAACGTGATCTAATACACACCCAGTACACGAGGGCTGCATACATGCTAATGGGAAAGACTGTCCTACAGCAGGAATAGAACGTGTGTTGGCTTTGTAAGTATCAGTCATTGAGAAGTGTCTAGGAAGAGGAATTGAATTCTAGAATGAATCCCAAGGCTCTTACGACTGTGCTTCAGAATTCAAACTCTGTTTTTGTAATTTTTCCTGCCAGTAAGCAGTTTGCAGGAGTGACATCCTTCACAGAGGCACAGTTTAGACTTGATATATTGCTACTTAGTCTTGCCCACACCCAGTGATATTTCTAGTGTCAACTCATCATGTTTCCTATGACTTTTTGTTCATATTTTAGGCTTTCTTTTATAGGTGTATTTTTTCAATTAGTTAATTGTAAATAAATCTCTATTGCTCTGGAATCAAATTTTGTTTCTGGTTGATTTGTCTTGGTGAGGTAACTACAAAATCTTGTGAAAGATGGCTTTCACTGGCTCATAATGAGTTATGAATAATCCGTAATGGCTAAAATTAGCTAGGAAAAAAACATATTTTAGAAATCTTTAATGTTGACAAATAACTATTTTGCATTCCAGTTTTAGATGATAGCCTTGAGTCCATTTCTTTCCAAGAGGATGATGAGTGCAGGAAGAGGTGAGGAACTAAGGCTAGATCTGAGGGAGGCATCACCTTGCTGAGTAAAATATATGGTCATATCACCCTTCTCCCTCATCCACAATCAATTGGATTCTTTTAGTTTAATATTTACTTGCTCAGATGAGACGCTAGTCTGCACGGTGATAAACAGTCGGCTCCTGGCATCTGAAGGTGACCTGTCAGTTCCTATGGACAAATCCCCTGCTTACTGAAATGTACAAAATAAATCATTAAAGCAGGCAGGTGCTCATTCCCAGATTTAAATCACCATAGATTTATGATTTGAATTAATGCTTCATTTGGCCATAGAAATAGATACTGAGACAAATGATATGCACTGGTTGGGGTTTCCATACTGTAACCATTCTGATATTGATTACTGAGATGTCTTAGCAATCTCTTGTTTATATCAAGCACTATCTTATGACAGGTTTGCTGATATGAGCTACGTCCCAGATAAGGAGGAAAAATGTCTTGGATTCTTTTTATTGGCAACACTCTCCACAGAGTATAGGCCAGATAAATTACTATTTTTTCTTCTTTAACAACCAATCTGCATAACCAGCTTAAACATGCTGCTTGCAAATTGAAACTGGGATATTAGAAAGAGAAAATTTAAAACCATTGAACTCAAGGTCAATTTGACAGCAACCATAACTTTTCTTTTTATCTGTTTATCTTTTCTTTTGGCATTATGGTCATCTTTGAGGACTGTAAATTAATCACAATTTGTTTAATCTAAATAAAGGATCCTTAATTTTACTTCTGGTTTTGAAATGCTATCTAAATATTGACATAAAGCATCTCACAGAACATCTATGTTATCTAAATAAATACTTGCTAAGCCTAGTGTATTACTCCTTTTACTAATAAAAAAGCCAGAAAATTCACCTTTAAAAATACATGTATTAAACATTATTCCAAAGTACAAAGTTTTGTGAACTATAATTTACAAAGTGTTGAGAAAAGAATGAATTCTTCTCTCAACATTTTATTTGAGGAAAACACTATGTACACAGTTCAGGAAATTCACAGAGGATTCGAGAGGGATTTTTGCCAGTGGCTAATATCTGACTCATAGAACTGGTAAACAGCTATCAACAATAGTAGATTGCTGGCTTCATAGGAAATGAGTTCATATCTATTCAAAATATGATCTCAAAACAGATGTCCCAAGAAAATCACATTGTTTAAACTATAGTCGTAACCCCCTAACTGCTGTTATTACTTCACGGAAGTGAAGTCATCTCACGACTTCAATACTTTGTCTTTCTGAACTCTGTAGCATATGAGAAGGCCCGTGCTAGTTCAGTAAATGGCAAAACTGAACAAATGTCATTTGTATGAAGTACTTGGTTTTTTTAAGATTCTTCTCAAACTTGACATAGATAACAGGATGCAAGACTTTCAGGCAAAAATAAGAGCATGAGTTGAGTTGAGAACACATTCCTAATTCTTCTTCTTGTGTTTACTTTTCCTGTCCTACAACCAACAAAACACATTTATTAACAGGACAAAAAGAGGGAGACAAAATATATTCCCTAGTTGCCCATTCCCTTACCTGGAAACAAGAAAAGTAACCTTAAGAAAATCTTACTGATATAGAGTGATTTACACTCAAGTGATTTCCTATCTTCTAGGACACATGTTTATTTTGACGGAAAAAAATGATTTTATGATTTCAGAAAAAAAAAATCTTGGAGAACCAGAGACAGCAAATAAAAGGAAACCAAGAGCCAGGCCGCCATGCAGAGCTCTGCAGTTGCACATTGGATCCTGCCTTGGCAATGTTAATGAACCTCAAATCCTTCCTATAATTAGATGAGGGAATTGCTTATATTTTCAAACAGATGATGCTGCTATAATGAAACGATTGACAGGGAATTTAAGAGTGTCTACAGTAGTCATTTGGTTTCTGTTATAAAAAAAAGTTTAAAAAGAAGATTGGCTTTAGACATAGGTCCTAAGAGAGGTAGTAATTTACATACTGTGCTATGACAGGTGTCTTTGCAGAGCAAGAAATAGAATGGAAGACTGGAGAAATGATGGGCAGGTATAGCAGTTTTTTGGGGAGGGGTGTCCTGTGCTTAGTCTGCTTCAGTTCTTTAAAAGGGGCCGAGACTCCAGAGATGGATCCGGCTTGAGTGCACAGCTGTAACTGCTGATGAGCTAATTGCTCCTTATCTCTCAGCCCCATTCATCTTCATTTTTTACCAATTACTGAGAATTATCTGTGTTCTCAGTTGGATATGAGAGTTAATCCTTTTTGGTTAAGCTGGCAGTACTGTGAGCAGATTCCAAATCGGAGGGTGAAAAAGCCAGTGCAAGCTTGCTCTAAAAACATCTCCAGTTCAATGACAGTATCACTGCTTCATAGGAAAATCGCTATTGTTTAGTACATTCGATGTGGATTTTCTATTTGAAACTTTAACATGTTTTCCTAATAATAATTGGAAAGAGATTTCCTCTTCCCTGATGAGAAGGATTAAATGATTGTACCAGCCAAGGTCTAGTAAATATGATAGACACAAAACTACAACAAAAGTTTAAAATAGTTAGCACATTCAGAATGTAGACTATTTTAGAACTGATAATTATCCATTTATATGTAAAACTTTTAACTTCAGTCACTCCTGGTCATACATGGTCTCATACATGTTCGAGAAGTGTTGCCCAACTGCAAGCCTTTCATAAACGTCACATTAGTGTACTAATGGAAAGCAACACAAGCATCCCTTAAAAGTGTAGTAACTGCCATGACTAGTAATTCAATTGATTGTGAATAGGCCATATGGTGAACATCATTCCCTATGCAAAGGATGTCTTCATCTCCTGACATCTAATACAAAGTTACTCACCCCATCACTAAAAACAAAGAAAGGGATTAGGTTACTTTTTCATGAATTCTGATGCACTTATAAATATTTAATATCTCTAGCATTTCCCTTTACTAAATATCTCTTAAAAGATAATGTAAAGAATATAATAAACAGCTTCTTCAAATTGAAATTAGAAAAACAAACTTGATATGGCATTAAAATCTCTTATAGGTTTGACCAGGGAAATCACCTTTAGATATACTCATTAGATACATGGAGGAATATAGAAAATTTAGCTTCTACCTACAACTGAGCCAATAATGAATTCAAATACTTAAGTTTTTCGTAATACTGTGTATCTTTGTAAAAAGAAGGTTCATTCTGCTTCTTTACATTTTATTGACTTTGTGGTCTCAATAAAAGATAAAATATAACAAGACATTCTTTGTAGTGGTTTTCAAAATGAATGAGAACCAAAGAGTAACTTATATGTCTCAACAGGAACTGGTACGTAGAGTGCCGTTGTTATGAAACCATTACACAGGAGAGATCAGAATGAACAATGTTTACATTATCTGTGAGAATACCAGGACAGAACATTTTTCTTTGATTCTCTGCATCTATTTTCTTAATATGTGGAAGAAGTTGGACAATAGTATTTTGCAGGTTTACCATACAGGGAAAATGTGGTTATTTAAAAAAATATATTTAAAATTATCTTAGTTCTATGTGGCACAGGAACTGTGAGCCAGTCCAGCACATTGAATTGTTTATGCTTCTTAGATCATTTGGGGGAAGTGAGAGATAGCTTCATTGTCTTTCATTCTTGTTTTAAATCTTTGTTGTTATTAGTTTGTTAAATAATAGAACTGTCTGTGTTCACAATAGATGACTGAAGGGAAACTTTCCTTCTGCATTAAGACACGGTTTCATAATACTCTATCTCTTCTTGTACGTTAATGAAATTGTTAGACTATAATCAACCATTTGTACTACATTCTTATATAAGCTACTAAATATATTTTTGGTCCATAGAGGCCAAATCTTATTTATATAACATGTTTTTCTATTTCTAGAAGGTACAATGTATGTAGACAGTTTGAAAACAATAGAAATATGCAATACTTTTGTTTCAATATCAATAATGTTTGTAAAT
>NW_021620932.1:2743152-2764972 GCF_004785775.1 Grammomys surdaster
AGTGATAAGAGATCAATTTACACACCAAACAGATAAGCATGTGCTGTTTAGAGTTCTGCTTTCTAATAACATTAATTCAGTTGTGTATTTCTAGGAAACTGCAGCTCAGAGTAGTTAAAAACTTCATTTTATTCTTCTTGGTGTTTTGAGATTTTATGTGTGCTTGTTCTCAAGCATGATTAGGCACAATAATGTGGTTTTTAAAGTATAACTACCCAGAATGAATCATTTATTTGTAAGCTTTTTATCCCTGTGATGAAGATGGTAGCACAATTGCATAACATCCACATATTCCCCCAGGAATCTGGAATGGCTGTGGTTTGAATTTCTTGTGCTGTAAACTCCTGCAGTGCAGGCAGTTTTACATTTATTCAATAATAAGCAACTCCGATTCATTCTGGATAAGTCACTAATGTTATGAAACAAAAATGACTGAAACTATAAATAAAAATAAATTAGTAGACCAAAAGAAATAAAAGAGAAGTAACCAGATAGACAAAATTATTTAATTTGTCAAGATAAAGCATTATCTACTTCATGCTGCTTTATTGAAAAATATTTGCCAAATAGTAATCATTTAGTATTAAAATTTGTTCTATTTTCATTTAAGTTTGAACAATAAACTTTAATTAGAAAATCATATGATGCCATCTTTAGGTTTATGTCCCCCATTCTCTGTCACATTATGACCTTCCAACAGTTCGGAATCCAGTGCTTTATTCATTCTTTATTTCAACATATACTGTCTGAAATCTGGGTGTCCTTTTTATAGTATTATAGGCACACACACTCTTTGCAGCCATATTAGTCTCCACATCTTCACCTCACCTATACACCAGGGTTCACCAATTTCCTTTGCCCAAATCCTCATGTTTTCTGAAAGATCTCAGTGCTCTACAATGCTTACTTGCTGTCTTTGAGATACCTTATTGGTATCTCTGAGAGAGACTAACATAGAAAGAATGGAGGGGAAACAGGGGAAGGGGAAAAGAGAAGAGGGCAAGCTGTCAAGTATTTAATTTGCACACATTTTAAGAGATCAATAATCAGCCAATAAACTTTTAACTGAAAAGTTTTGTCACATTTCAGGTTATCACACAATATGCACACTTCGACTCTAGCAGTACACATTACTTTATTCAGCGCACATAATACCTCCTTTAATTAGCCCTTAATAAGCTTGGTTTAACTGGGATTTACCAGAGAACAGTGGTCATTAACATTACCCAGATTAAGACTGTGTTAATTACTATTGATAGATAAAATAACGTGCAAAATGGTATAAACTATTTTTATCTTTATGAACTGAAAGAGAATCTGAAGCGTTTAAGTGAAAGTAGTAATTTATTCATACTTAAAATTGAATATTACCTTATGTGGAAGCAGACATACCAAGTAAGAAGGAACCTGTGTCATAATTTACATTTTATAGCTTCCTTAATTTTACTGTGAATAAAACCATCACCAAATGATTTCTATGTGGAGATTTTTACATTTATTTTATAGCTTATGCTATGGAATCTCACTCAGAAACAAATAGATATCTTGATTAAAGCATATTTTCAGAATATTGCCTGTGTAATAATTCATAGATCTCATTGTTTTTGAAAGATATTTTGTAGCGAATATCATTATTATATTCATGATATGTTTTGACATTTATTTCTAAGCATGGTATCTACATTTCCAATCATAAGTGGTTGAAAAAATGAAAATTTTCTGTTTTCCCTCTAGAGGATTTCTTTGTCCTGCCTCACTTTGATCAAGTCCACACCCATCCCTTTGTAGGTCTTCTAGCATAATTATACTTATTGAATTAACATTATTGGTCACAAGAAAACCATTGCTCAGTTCTAGATTGACAATACTAATGAAATTCTTATACTTTACAGCTTTCATAAATTTTTGCAGTTTATTTATTATGTAATCATAATAATAAAAGATCTCCACTCTGTTAGAAAATCTTACAAAAACTGTAAGTTTCTAGGAAAAAAAATTATAAAAATGTAATTTATGTTCTATGATAGACTGAAACGTTGGCTTATCTTTTTGAGTTCAGTATGCCTTCCAATATTTCTTGTTCGGTTCTGTTTCGTTAATCTGATGCTCCGTCTAGGCAAATTGAAACAACTCAGACATGAGGTTTTCTATTTTTATATGTGACATAGCTTCATACTGTTCCTCAGATTCATAGTATTCTTCCCACAGAGCCTCTGGCATTGTGGCCAACTAAGCCATTAGCTCCCGCAAGTCCACTGCTGTAGTAACTCTTCTTCAGTCTTCCTGTTCTTTTGCTCTGTAAACTTCAGAGTTTGTAACAGTTAACCTTGAGGACTGTCATTCATAAATAAGTTCATAAGTTCAGCCATAGACAAACTTTAATTGTTCTTATACTGATGTTTGGCTTATTTTAGGTGACATGAAATGCCATGTATAGCTACCTCCCTTCCATCGCTCATATTGTCTTTGTCTAATTTTCTCTGCAGCCCCCATTCACCAAAAATCTCTGACAATCAACATTCCGCCTTCACTGTGCCTTCTTGAAAACAGGAATGGAATTCTCTCATGTGTGTGTGTGTGTGTGTGTGTGTGTGTGTGTGTGCATGTGTGTTTGTATGTATGTATGTATGTTATGTGCATATGTATATACACATAGATAGAAAGAGATTAAAATTTATTTAAACATATTTTCTTCCCTTTCCTCCCTCCTCTCTCAACATCTATCCCAGATTTCTTTAATCTATGGCCTTGTTTATTCACTGTTATTGTGCTCACATATGTATATTTTGTATATACATATTCTTAAATATGATCTTCTCAGTTTGTATTCTTCTGCAAGAATGTATGTTTTCAGTGCTGACCATTTGACACTGAACAAGCTGTGGTCTCTGAGGAAAGCCACCTCTCCTATTTCAAGCTCTCCTCAGGAGTCTGTGGTTCTTTGTGTAGGTTTAAGGCCATGTGGCTTTTCTCCATCCAGTTTGGCATCCAATGGTGTCATCCTCGTTCAAGTGGGTCATGTTTGGGCCATGCTGTTGGTAAGACATTCCTGGTTTGGCTTCTGATGGTACTAGAAGTCACAAGCTTACAGCAAAAACTCTGGTTCTTCTCTACTTTTGACTGACAAAGCTACTCATTTCCAAACATACAGTTAAAAGTCCTTCACTGACACTAAATTTACCTTAGTTATTTAAAGATAACCTTTATGTCTTCTACTTCACATCACCCACTCTATTTGTGATATTCCTCAAATTTTATAATAATAGACTTCAATATGAGACTTTCTGCCTCAAGATTGTTCTCCCCCCCTGGGATCGTTGGCTACTGCCTGGAGGCCAATCCTGACCACATAGATGGTGAATGACTAATAGGTGGCTGTTCACCAAATCCTCCTGAATGATGGCTTATGGCAAAAATCCTCAGTTAGAAAAAAGATCTTTTATGAACATATTCTCTTATCTAAAAATTCCTCTGCTATCTTCCTAAATCATCTATTTTTCCACTCTAAGCTACATTTTGTTTGGTGTCAGCATTCTGGAGTTTTATTGTGTAATGTTTTAATTCTCATTTTCCTGAGAGCACACATCTATATCTCCTTACTGTTTTCATTTAATCTGAAGCATAAACTGTTGATTTTGTTGACAATTCCATTTTACAGATGAGTAAATTGAAACTCTGGGGAAGTTATTTCGTCGTAATCTTATGAGGATTTTTTTTTTTTTTTGGTAGAGTAACTCCGAAAGGATTTGCCTTTTGGACTCTCATTTTAGTGATGATTCCAGTATATTAAAAGGAAGAAGAATGATGGCATTTTAGGAACCCTGAAACTATCAGATCTTAAGCTTAAGATTTTGCCAAAAGTTATGTTGGGAACCTGGAAAAAATCCAGAAACTTTAGTCATACTTTTTACTATTAGGTTAATTGCAGTGTTGAGAATGATGTTATCATATGATGATGATATTATATGATGTTCATATAATTCAGTGATCTAGAATACAATATACCATTTGGAAATTATATGTTTAAGTCATTCAACCCAACTCCATAGCACGTTGTAGGAGTGGGATCTGGTTGCAGCCTTCTGCAGGAGCATAGAGATATCTCCGAGTGCAGTCTTCCGAGGGAACATGTAGATATCTCTGAGCACAATTTCCAACACTGCCACGTGAGAATGCAGTGAGTCTGCACCACATTAAGTTTATTATTTAACATTCTGCTTTTATATTCCCGCTCAGTAAATTACTCTACAACGGTAAAATGACAAAGAATCTTTTGTGGCCATATCCCTGTTTAATATCTATGTTTTATCCATTTGCTTATGATTTTCTACCAGATAATAGACGTTCTCTGTATCTGAGCTGTTTTGCACGGTATGCTTCTTGGACTGCACTATAAACCCTTTGTGGCAGGGACCTTGTCTTTTTATATGCTCTATAAAGCACCATGCATACCTGGGGAGTTTTATGAATAATAATAAAAAGGAGACGAAAGGAGCCTTCATCAGCAATGTTTTACTTTGCATGTGAATTTAGGGATGAATTTGTGCGGTTGCCCATAATTCTGAAGAAACAGCTGCTTGTGTTACGGAGTTTGACTCTGAAGAAAACATGTAATATTAACTTTGAAAATTTACATTGTTGGTATAGGAAATCTAAACGAAGCAATACAATTTGCCTTTCCTATCCATTATGAAGATATTGCTAAGTCTGGCATGTGGTTCATAAAATCAAAGATTTTTCTAACACAGCTGTGCATGTGCAAATGAAATACCGCAGGTATAAGAAACCACCTGTTTGCCAGAGCAGGACTTTCAAAACAGATACACAGTGGGCTTTTATATGGATCTCCGCAGAGCGTATATTCTGCTACTAACGCTAAAACCTTTACACTTGTTCTTGGAACAGGTGTTCTCCAAGGGAACAATGGTTTGATTAGTTTATGGCTCATTCACACTGTTGGTTTCCCTAATCAGTAGACAGGAGGGCCTTGAAGAGAACTGTCACTCAGAGGTTTGTAATCAATGCAACTTTAAAAGCCAGAGATATCACAACCCACAAACTCTTGCTCACTCCAAACCCCTCTCCTTTTTCATCTTTATCTTGTTTGCAAAACTCATGAAAAATAACAGTGTTTTACCATGATGAGAAGATCTGAAATATGCCATAAATCATACTGAGTTACCAGAGAAATTCATATTGCTCTAAGCACAATTGCCAAGGGACCGCTTATACACTGCCTGAGCCATAATGCAATGCTCAGAAGGAGATCATTGTATCATAATCTCATTCACACTGCGATTTGCCTTGTGTGTAGGGGCTCTGGTGTCAGAGAGAGAGAACAAACAACGGGCAACTTAGGCTTCTCTTCTACTTTGCATTTAGCCAGTGATTAGACAAACACATTCATCAGAGTCCTGCAGTTCAGAAGGTAGTAGGAGTTCTTGAAAGATGTCTTTGTATTAAATAGCTCTGAGTATGTTTCACATAGATATATTTCCATACTAGAATTTCTGGAGAACATTAAGAAAACATTAAAATTGCAATCTTCATTAAGTAATAATATCAAGAAACTAGACAAATCATATCCCAAGCACAAGACAAAATTATGTACTGAACAAACAATCCCTGATCTTTCAAGTTTGAATAAAAAGTATGTTTGCAAGAGTTCTTAAAAATTGAAATTATATTAAAACTATAAACCTTTGTATTATGTCAATATAATATAATATATTGAAATGTATACAAGCTTGTGTGTGTTTGTGTATCAGAATGTGTCCTTTTTTACCAACTGCATCTCCATAAGTTTTTAATATAAATTTGTGAATTTATCATGACAAAAGTCAACTTCTAAATGAATAAACTTGTCAGTCTTATTTGTAAGACATATAAGAAGGGTTACAGTAGTCTGTTCACTCCAGTCTTCCATAAGCAGTAAAGGAACATGGTTCTTTCTTTAATGTGTGCTCAGCACTAGTAAGGAAAGATGATATGCACATCTGTATGTATATGCTAAATCAAGTGTGTGTGTGAATTAAAAAAATGTTAATATGCTGCCATCAAGGCAAAATATGTAAGACGAAATTGAAATAGGTGACAGGGAATGTTTTTCTTTTTTTCTGTTATACTCAGAGCACTGTGAAAGCTTAACTAGTCCTCAACTTTATTGTTCGTAGAGTCTGGCATCTCTATCATCATCACCACCACCACCATCATCATCATCATCATCATCATCATCATTTATTATTTAATCTTCTTTTACAGTTCAGTCATTATTCCCCTCCTGGTTTGCCCTCGGATTGTTCCTCATCCCATTCCTCCTCCCCGCAATCCCCCTGACCCCATCTCCAAGAGGAGGTTCCATATCCCCTACACCCACCCCAACAGATTTCTCCACTCCCCTGGGCCTCAAGTCTCTTAAGGTGCATTTTCTCTCACTGAGGCCAGACCTGTCAGTCCTCTGCTGTATATGTGTTGGAGGCCTCATATAAACTGGTGCATGCTGCCTGCTTGGTTGGTGGCTCAGTGTCTGAGCGATCTTGGGGGTTCCAGGTTAGTTGAGACTGCTGGTCTTCCTATGGGGTTGACCTCATCCTCAGCTTCTTCTAGTGTAGTTGCATACAAATATTTAGAATTGTAATAATCTGATTAATGTTATTATATATTTAATGTTTAATCAAAGGTTAGAATAAGTCTTATAGTGTTACTACACATGGTTATCATGTAAACATGTATATCATGTACTTGTTCAATAGATAGCTATGAATATTCTTTTCTTGACAAAAATGGAAAGAAAGTCGCAAACTCTTTATACTTCGTTGATGTTTGTACGGAAGATAGAGTTTCTTTAATTCCCGTTATCTTCAGTTCAGGAATACCTGTAGTTTTGAGTTGTTACCAAATTCATACCCATTTCTTTTGTGAGATAAATGTTATAGTATCCTGCTAGTAATTTTGCCTAATGTAATAAAATTAAGATTCAGGAGAAGCTTTAGAAAATAGATTTAATTATATAAATAGACATTTTCACTACTCTCATGATTGAAATATATTTCCAACCTATCTCCCACTCTTATTCAAGAAAAATATTTTTTCTAACACGTATTTACCAGTATGTCCTAAAGTAATTCGCTTATAAATTCGATATGGTCATGCTAAGGATAGATTCACAGTGATATATGTCTTCCACATACAATATAAATGATATTCAAATGTATCATTTTAACTTATGACCTAAATCTTATCTATTACTCTTGATGATTTAATATTCTATTATGATGAATTAATGCTTACCACTCAAGACTGGGGATACCTGAATATTTTTCAAACGAGTGGACAAATCAGTCTTTTCCTAAATTTAATTAATTAAGTAATTGTAAGGGTTTATATGATCCCTGTTCCTTTGAGATTGGTACACCTGACATGTGTTCTGCATGTTGATGTGGCTCAACTTACTGTGCTCTCAGTTCTCTCCACAAGATGCTCACCCTGAAATAGAAGCCTAAGCCACTGATGATGAATCTTGGTTAGGTTCAATGCAATGGATCACTGTGACTTAGCAATCATCCTCATAAGCATATAGAATACCAACCGTCAACTTGAGATGAGGCAGTTCATATTCTACTGATAATGAAGCTAACTCTTGTTTTTGGAGAACATGTTTATATTTTTGAATCAGTCTTTTCTCTCTTTTAAAACTGGTGGCAGAAATGCATTTGTTTAGTACACATTGAAAACAGACGTTTTCAATCCTTATGGCTTTGTAACTGTCTAAACTCTCACATTAAGCTCATAGCATATAAAGTGAAGCGTTCTATATGCAATGGTAGTGAATCTGTACACTGAAATCTGAAAGGAGAATTTGTCAAACAGAAGAAATGCAGAGTAAGGTCTACATTATCATATTGTGAAAAAAGTTATGCAGGTGAACACTTGGTTATTATAAGTATAAAAAATAGTATGAATAAATCTATGAAAAGCTCTTTTGGAGCAATTATTTCCTATAATGTGTAATTTGCCCTGCCCCTTCTGTTTATTTGAATTTTAATATGAAAGAAATGATTATCTCATTTTCTTTGAAATTGGTGCAAAGGTAAAGCCACAAACCTTTTGAAAGAATCCCTTTGTTCCCAATTGCATGAGTGCTGTTGGAACAAAACTTTACCACCTGCCAAAGCCTTTAAAACCTAAATCAAAAGGATCACTGCTTCAAAACATTTAGACTAAAGGTGTGGGGTTCAGGATGAAAAACTAATGACTTGATCACTCTCATTCCACATTGATTATTGTATGGCAGAATTGATGGATTATGTAATTTTTCAACAGACTATAATTCATAAATGAAAACAAGCAAAGAGTAATCACCAGATGTCCATGATTATATTATCGAAGAAACTAGAATTGGGTTCTAACAGTTGTAGAGTTTCACTCATTTATTATTCAAACCTCTGAAAAGCAAAAGAGAAAAAAAAGGGGGCTAAGTATTTCTCACACTCGTTAAAACAACCCAAGGATGGCATGCTTCATTTACTGTTTGCATACAAGACAAAAGTGGTTTCTGATGAAGTGGAAAACCAACTTGGGACCAATTTTCCACAACATAAATCCAACACCCATTCTACCTCTTGATACCTTTGTATTCAGACTTCCAAGAAGGCTCATCACATCTGTCACACAAGTCATCATTTTAATACTCCTTTTAGATCCCCCAATCCTTGAAAGCACTGTGCTTTCATTTCAGATGCTGAAATAAATTTATTAATATTTTCACCGTGGAACTGATGTAATAATGACCAATTGTTTTTTGTAAGAAACATAAACTATTCAAATAGATAGTTGAAACATAATCTATTTATATTTGATTTTTATCTCTGATTTCTTTGTGTGTATTTTAATATCATTTTAAAAATAGTCAGATGATTTGTTTCAGGAAATACATTCCCAAATTAAAAATGAATAGAGTAACCTCATATATACATTACACAAGGCTTTCTCATGGCAAGAGGACACAGATAAGGACAAGGGTAATTTTTTAACTCCCTACTTTCAAGCTTAAAATACTGAATGTCAAATACGTCTTTGAAATAGTCTTTGTCATTTAGATTATAGTAGGATTCAGTGATAGTAATTAGAATATGTCTTCTGTATAAGAAGACCTAGTGAGTAAGTAACTTCATTGCTTCCCAGGACCTGCAGTGTAAGCTTGCTCAGACCATGTACAAGATCAAATGCCTTGAGTTTAGCTACTAGCAATTAAGGAAATACATGATGTTTTTTCTTTCTACAGTTTCGATGCTCTCAATTTAATTTTAATTTATGAAACCCCATGGTTACTGGAAGTAGTTAGGTCAGAAATCTTTGTTTTTGTTCAAGCAGTGCTTAGAAGTTTCTTCACATGAACAAGGGTCTATTCTTAGTGTACTTAGTGTACACCAGTCTGTACTTGTTTCTTGGCCTATAAAATAGGGCAGTTGAAGAGAAGTTGTGAAGATCTTGCCTAATTTCTTTTCATGTTTCTGTTAGCATATAGTTTATTTT
Organism: Grammomys surdaster; assembly: GCF_004785775.1. Taxonomy (NCBI): domain Eukaryota; kingdom Metazoa; phylum Chordata; class Mammalia; order Rodentia; family Muridae; genus Grammomys; species Grammomys surdaster. Next base: position 2,752,687 of record NW_021620932.1, read on the forward strand.
AATTCAGTAATCACTGCACCTGTTGATTCTTGATTTAGTAAATATTTATGGTATGTGCTTAAAGTTTTAATGTATTAAAAATATAACTTGAGAAATAAAATAGATGTACATAAGGCAACTTTATTTTCCATTTTACTATTCATTAAACAGCAACATACTCTTAACAATAGTAAAAAAAATATCATTCTATCATACAAATTATGTCCCTGCGTCTCTTCCTCTGACCCAATCAGCCACAATAATCTAATATAGAAGATACTAACTATATGTGTCTTCTTAGAAAGTATTTCAACATTTTCAAAGTTATTCTCACATTATCTTTTGAAAATATGAATAAGCCTTGTTTTCTGTGTCATTATTAATAAATTTAATAGACATTTTCTTATGTATATTGGACTGTGTATCTGACATAAAATTCAGACTATACTTCGATGGTCATGTTTCTAACATAAAAGTAGCTTTTCTTAGTAGATACTTTGCATGAAATATTATATTAGAACATCCTTTTAAACTTAACATGCGGTTTGATTTTAATTTTTGTTTTTGAGATTACAATATTGTTTCTGCTTTAGTCTGTTCCTTTTCCTCACATCAAAGCATCCCATATCCTCCTGCCCATTTGCTTTCAATCCATGGCCTTTTCCTTCATAAAACTTTATATGAGCTTTACACAAATAAAACGCTTATTTTATCTTTATCAAAGATTTTACATATACCTTAAGAAGGTGGAATTCCTCCTCTCAGGCGGTCACCTTTTTTTGTGATGTTCCTTATTTTCCTAAAACAACTCCTGAGGTGATGGCCAGCTTAGCCAGTCAATGCACACATTTAGCATGCCCCAGGAGGGAAGCTGTGTGGTGAACCCAGTAGATTTTAAAGCTCAGAAAGACTGCACACCCTATGGTGCAGGCACACTTATTTCAATGAGAAGTTTGTCATTAAAATATAACCCTCTTAAAGTGACTTCAAACTAGTCTAATTTTAATTGTTTTTAGTCACTACACAGCATGAGGAATATTTTCAGTTTTGGAAAAAAAAGAAAGAAAGAAAAAACAAAAGAAAAGAATCCATAAGTATTACTGTATTTTGATAGTTACAATCTATCAGTGTAGTATATACAACTGTACTGTATCTGTATAGTTATATATTTATAAAAATAATTGAAATTGATTTGTAGATGAAAATTTATAAAAGAAAAACTGATTTTAACTTTTCATCAACTGAATAGTCAAGCAAATAGGTAAGAGTGACTACGTATAAAAAGAAAACACATGATGAAGGAAAGTTTAGCTTATTAATTATGAGGTATTCAAATCATTTTTTTGCATTATAGAATCATGTTCTCAATGAAAACATTGTGTATTTTATTATTAACTCACAGCATATGATCTTCATTTCTGCCTCCCTCAATTTCACCCCCCTGGGATGGAACAACGTAGACTCACACATTTATTATATTAATTAGAAATCACTACCTAATATAATTATTCTGGCAAGCACATGGTGAGTCCTGAAATATTATTGACAGAATTTCTCCATTTATCTCTGGTGTTAAAAAGATTTGCATGTCTAAAACCGCCTTGATTAGATATTGTTTTTGACGACTCTGCGTGGTGTTTTCCTCTATGCGCATTAAGCATGAGGACTTTTAGCACGTCTGAAGTAACATCTGCTCCGTCTTTTTGTTGCAGGGTTCATGGTATAATTAGCTCTATATTTCAGCAAATACAATTTTGCTCCCATGGAGGACAAAGCAGCATGAAGAAAACATAAATAATTGCAGATTAGAGAAACAGAAGTCAAAGTGGGTGTAGATGGCTTTGATAAAAAAGGGTTAAAGAATAGAAGGTCACCTCATTATTAAGACAAAAAGGAGGCAGTTAAAATTAGATATGCTCTTTGTAATTAAAGAAAACACACACTGATTTTTTCCCCCTTTAACAATGTTCTCTGTTTGGACAAATAATTTGGTGATTTGCAATGATGTAGTTTCTTTTGTGTATATTTAGAAAACACTTTTAGCATTTTGTATGCTTTAATACATAAGGGAAAATTAAGTTTTACGGGATATGCTTAAATAGGAGAGTTTACATTATTTCTCAGAATATAAAGTAAGTCTGTTTTTGTACCATTTATAATAGGTCAGATTTTTCAGCTTACTAGATAGCTAGATGCTCTTATATCAAGAGATTTCCCTTCATCGATATATATACATGACTGAATTGTATTCCCTTCATATTGACTTCATTGCAATATGGCAAACATTTCGCAGCATCAAATGCCTAGTTCGTTTGTTAATTTTTTAACATTGTGCAAGTTTAAAATATTTCATAACATCCCTGAATATTCAGTGTCCAGTAATAATATAGCATATTTTGCCAACTCATTTCTAATATATATTGTAATTTACAAAATGCCGAATGACCAATATTTACATTAGCTTCACAGTTTTACAAATATAAATTTCCCCACCATTTACTTTCAGAGTACAAAATACAGACCTCAGTGAGTGATGGCTCAGTGGTACTGAGTGCCTAACAGTGCATGACTCTAGCTAGGTACAACCCTCTGTCTGCTCTCCATTCTAAAACACACAGTTTGAACTAACACTAGCCCCTCTTATGTTTCTGTCTGTTTAAACCCCTAAGAACCTGTTGAAACAAAGTGATGATGTTTTGGTTTGATTTTCTTTAGGAGAAAGGTAGGTGATTGATTTACGCTTAAAGATATGTTCTAGTGGTATAAAATCCATGAAAACACAGAAACATTCATTGTCACTAGAATTCACATTGTCTAGAATAAACACATAACAAAGGAACAGTTTGAATCCAGACAAAAGCTGTAACGAACAAGTGTGCTGTTGTGGAGAAAAACTGTTTAAAAGATGATATAAGGCAAATATTAATGAAAAACAATTTTAGCAATGTTTATTTTCTTTTTCCTTGTTCTTTTAAAATTCCATATGTATATATAAAAAGAATATTTCTGGCATCTACCCATCCCCATTCCACCTCTCAATCTCTGCCAGTCCCTCTCAGCCTATTTCCTTTTGAACATCGTTTTCCTTTCTTTTTCATTTTTCTTTTTTTATGTATTTATTTATTTACTTTACATTCAGAATGTATGCCTCATCACTCAGTCTGCCCTCACAAAGTCTTTACCTCTACCCTTCCTTCCCTTCCCTTCACATCTTAGTAGGGTAGGTCCTTACTGAGAAACCACGTACCCAGCTGGCACCTCTAGTCATTGCAGGACTAGATATATCTTCTTCTACTGAGGTCAGAAAAGACAGCTGAGCTAGGGAAGCAGGATCCAGACAACAGAGGCAGGCAACAGAGGCAGACAACAGAGTCAGGCTAAGCCTCCTATGCAGTTTTGGGGTACCTGTAAGAAGACCAAGCTACATATGCTACATATGTATGGTCCACCTCATGCTTGATCTTTGATTGATGGTTCAGTCTCTGGGAGCCCCCAAGGGTCCAGGTGGATTCCACATCCGCTCAGGGAGCATTCTTCTCAAGGACTGGTCTCAGTAATCAACCACTTGTGTGTTTCATGGTAAAGAATTGAATGTTTAAAGGGTGATCTTCAAGTAGTAGGGTATGTGGAATCTCAAGTGGCCACTTTCTGTATCCAGGAAGGACTCCCAGTGGAGGAATAATGACATCAACCCACCCATAAAATCTTCCACTAAAATTTTGTCCTACCTACAAGAAGTGCAAGGACAAAGGTATAGCAGAGGTTGCAAGAATAGACAAGCAATGACTGAGCCAAGAGATCCATCCCATGGGCAAGAACAATCCTTGACACTATTAGTGACACTCTGTTATGCTTGCAGACAGGAGTCTATCATTAACTGTCCTCTGAGAGGCTTCACCCAGGAACTGACCAAAACAGATGCAGGGACCCATAGGCAAACATTAGAGGGAGCTTGGGAAGTCTAGTGGAAGAGTTGAGGGAAGGACTGGGGAACTCATGTTTATTTCCTAACCCACTGAATCTATTTAGTGCTGTTCACACATTGATGGGTGTGTGCTCATCCATTGACCTGTGGACGATCTATCAGTGATCACCCCTCAAAAAAAAAATGATTCTCCCTCCTACAGCAACCCTTAGCTAACAGAAACTTCTCACCTAGAGATGAGACCACTGAAGCTTCTACCTCTTCCACGTAGGAATCTTACCTGTGGTGATCTTATACAGACGTTGTGCCAGAAATCACAACTACTGTGAATTCATGTGAGCAAAAGCCATGTCATATTAGGAAGACATAACTTTACAACCTTCCCTGCCCATCAACTGGCTTATACATTCTTTCTTTGCTTCTTTCTGTGATGTGCCCTGAGCTTTAGGGTGGCTGTGCAGCCTTGTATTCTCTGTTGTGTCCATGGGTAAGCACTCCCGTACACTTACTGTTGGCAGCTGAATGGTTATGGTCTCTGTTTAAATCACTACCCACTTCAAAATGAAATGGCTCTGGTTAGATGTGAGATCGGAACAAATCTATGGATAGTGTAGATATAAACATATTTAGAATGCAATTTGAAAACATGAACACATAGAACTCCTCTCTCTGTGAAATTCACTCATTTGATCATAATATTGATACATATGAACTTATATATGAATTTAGGGGCCCTGCTTCTTGATTTCAGGAAAAGATTATGGCAAAGAAAAAAATATTCATTCTACCTTCACATTTCAGGTATTTGGTATGTATATTATTCACAAGCATTCTTGAGTTATACATCACTTCTCTAAATTTTCTTGTGTTTGTGTATGAAGTAATACAACAAAATTTATTTTTGTATTGCATTAAGCAATATGTTTAGCATATTAATGTTAACTTAATGATTATGGAATCAGTGAGACTGTTATTGACTGATGTCATGTTAATATTGTTACTGATTCAAAATAAATACACTGAATATAGAGAGGTGTGTCATTCATGGGAATTGGAGTTAGTTTAATTATGTGAATATTTAGTTGTGTATTAGGAGAGAAGTTCATCTTAATTTATTTTTGTCTTGCTCTGTAATTACAAATCAAAATCTGTAAATGGTTTAGATGTGTTTTAAAGTTCTGATGATGGTGCACAAGTGGATGAAACACATCACTTTTTTTTTTCAGATTCTTCTTTTCAACAACTTCATACAGGTGTGTGATGCATTCTGCTCATTTCCACAGTCTGCTTTTGTCGCTCCTCTCTATCACTTCCTCCTGTCTCTTGATGTTCAAAGGAGAAAGTTATGTCAACTTCCCATTCTTGATAACTCAGAAGTTGTTGAACAGTATTTCTCCTGTTGTATAAATAACAAATTTGCATCATCCTCAAATTGCAGTACACTTAAAACGTTTCATGTCTAATTTGTTTTATTTAGCTATATGCTTTAATAAGTGAGAAAATCTTAGTGGTTTTTCTGTAGTGGTTTGACATTGTTTTCAATGTGTGAATACAGTAATTCTCTCATCTAGATACAACTTGTTTTAGAAATGAAGCATTTCTTTATTTAGATCATCAACATGAAGCTCAAATTTATAATAATATTAAGTTTAGTATTATTTTATCATTTGTTTTTTTGTGAACAATAGGATTTTGTGGATTGATAGGTTAATCATCTTTTGAGCTACATAAAATAGATAACACTCTGTAACAAAGAGGCATTTTTAAAATTTGGAAGCTGACCTTACTTTGATAAGGATTTGTGTGAATGACTAGATATGAATTTCTGTCGAGGTTACTTTTTCTTCTATGAGTGTGAAATAATGACAAACTTCTGCTACTTGAGAGTTTCATAATTTTCACTACTACTGACAGAGACACTCTACTTATCCCAAAGTTGACTGATTAATATGGGTTTACTATTTCCATGTGTGATAAAGGTTAGTTCAAGTTGAAAAAAAAGATGAGAATATTAACACATTATGGCAGATATACACTGTTTTAAACAGTCTTGAACACTGACAACTTAATCATGACACCATTTAACATTATCTGGGGAGAAAATTGGTTTTGAAAACACTTTGTAAGCCATTGTGTAATTCTTTTATAAGACATTCATACATAAATTAGAAGAGGAAACACAAATATATTTTCTTTCTTCATTCCCAATATATCCAAATATTGTCTTTATTATCCAGTTTCTGATTTTATGTCTTCATAGACTTGAATGCTATGTTTTACCCATAGAATTTGAGTATTTACAATAGAGGAGCCATTCCATTTACATTTGTGAAGTTATTCCATTCAACAGTATAAAAAAGACATAAAATGATGGCCATACCTAAAACTAAATGAATGCACTAAACTCTTCAAAGTTAAGGCTTTCTGCAGGTTCACTTATGGACTGTCACTGTTGACTGCTCACTGAGGTGAGTTAAAGATGTGTGTGGAGAGATTTTTACACCAGTGTTTCTCTTTATGAAACAGTGTAATAAAATCCTATTTGATCTTGAGAGTCAAATGATAGAATTTTTGGATAAAAATGTACATTCTATGTAGTTGTTCCTGCTTGTGCCATCTACATCTTTACTTTTGACTCACCAAGAATAATTTTATATATATATATATATATATATATATATATATAAATTTGTATTTAATTTTATGTATAGGCAACATTATTGTATATGTGCCCATACCATTGAAAAACAAAGGCGAGTATTATATCTCCTGGAACTGGCATTATAGATGGTTCTGATCTATTATGTAGGTTCTGGGAACCAAATCTGGATCCTTTAAAAAAGAAGAAAATACTCTAAATTATTGAGCCATCCTCAATTTGTGGAATACATTTTAAAAATGTGTCCTCATCAAAAGTATATATATAATTATTCTCCAAATGATAAAATATAACACATCATATTCTTGTATATCATAGAAATTATTAGTTATTATAGGTTATCACTTACTTATATATAGATTAGTATTCAGGCTATATGAAAATACTCTTTCTATGTTTACCGTGGGCAAGAACATCTATGAAGTTTAATGTTCAGTAAAGTTTCTGTAACCAATTCCTCAGACACTGGAGGTCAACATTAAATTTAAATGCAATGGCAATTTTGTCTAAAGTCATCTTAGGGTATAACATAACCCTTCTTTTATGCCTCTTTTTAGTACTTAATGTCTCTGTAAATACCATAGTTGTAGGATTATTCACCCGTAAAATTTTTATTCATTTTTTGTCCTTTTGCATATTTGAATGTGCTGTCCTCTGCCAGATATGTGATTTATCCATCATTAACAGATATTTTCAAGGTTCCATTTTCTGTTGTGACTTCCTTCACCTTCATGGACACTAATCTACACATGCTACTTAGTTCATAGCTTTAAAATAACCAATGAAACTGTAACTTCACTATATCAATAAATGAAAGTACACAAATGCTAACTCTTAGTGTATTATTGTATTATTGTTCTGATATTCATAATCTTATTTCAAACTTTCATTTTGTAGCTTCTTCCTAAAATGTCACATATATTTCCAGTAAACTTACTAAAATACATTTAACCCATTTTGTGAATACTGTGCATTTGTCTAATATTCCCACTTTGCTCTAAAAAACCTTAAAGTATGTACATAAGTGTCATGCCACACTTTTTTCTCCAGAAGGTGCTAACTATCCTAAGAACAGAACCATATGATCTGTGTGTACCATTGTTTGAGGCAGTGATTCATATTCAATGACTACTTAGATAATTTATTTGAAAATTAGAAACTCAGAGAAACTGGAAATCAATCCAATTTTTACTCACAAGGTATTTCTTTCCATTGAAAACTTCAGTAACAATGTAAGTACTATATTTCTAATTTTTTTTACAGCATCCAGTCATAAATCCATAGATTAGTCAAAAATGAAATGAGAAATGTATTTATTTTTCTGTAATGATTCTTTTCAGGAATTATAACACTAAAATGGTAACTTAGCTAGCAGTTGAACTAGGAACATTTTAAAATTTAAATCCAGAGTAGTTTTAATTTTCTTCGTAGCTAAGGTGTTGAACCTGTTGTGTTCTGCTCTTTTCAGTTATCAGTAAATTTGTGATTCTGCTCACTTGCTTTTCTAAACGAAACAGTAGGATTATATCGATGTTCATAGCTTGATGTAAAAATTCCAGCGTGGTAGGATGTGGAAGTGGAGAGATTAACAGGTAGTTAGGTCATGAAGGTAGAGTATTAACAAATGAGGACAGCATTTTATGAAAATTGCCCAGTTTGTTGTAGCTTCTTACATTATCTCAGGCCAACAGGATGCCTGTTGTTTAAAACTGTGGAACCATCTTGTTACTCAAAAACTACCACATGAACAGAGGTTTACGTGTTCTCCCCTGTATTATCTCCTGCTGAAATCACTGTATGGGGTTTTTATTCTGTGTCCAGGCTTCCTCTCATCTTCTTTTCCATAACCAAAGTAGTCAGTCAGCACCAGTATAAAAGACACTCACTCATTGGTTTATAATTCTCCCAGTTCTTTCCATTTCATTTAGAAGAATACAAGAAAAATCTTCTCATACTCCTAATTAAGAGTCCATAGTATTTCTCATTTCTCCTCCATCCTATCTTCTTCCTCATCTACGTTCATTCTTAATAATTCTAATTATGCTGGCCCCCTATCCAGTCCTCAGATATATTGCAAACTGGCTGCTTTAGCAATTCCCTTGCCAAGATGCACATTTACTATATTTTCCATCTCTAATCCTCTTTTCTTATTAATGTTGATATTAACAAATCTGTACTTTTCTGTAGTGTGATATCTCAATGCATACTTTTCCTTTTTTATAGTTTCATTTTTCCCACATGGATCAGTAAAATCCTGGCAAGCCACAACGTTACCTACAGTCCCACATATAATACTACATATAAGACCATACATAAGTCTTAGGACTTGTGCCCCATGACTCTAGGGTCTTCCTGTTCTTTTTGTTTACTTTACTCAATTCTAATGTCAATGTCTAGAACACTAAGACCGTCTTTGCTGAAATAACAAATTTAATGTACACATTTACATACACATGTGACATAGTAAGCAAAAACCCAATACTGTTAAGTAGATGTAAATTAGTGGAACTAAGGGCAAATCTGTGATCTTTAATGAATGTGCCAATATGTGGTAGCTCAGATAGAAAGGTGCTTACTTTTCAAGAGTAATGACTCAAGGTACAGATCAAGAGCATCAACAACACAAACAACAATGGCATGGGTATTGTTACAATACACTTCTAATCCAGTGCTGAGAAGACAAAAGCAAAACCAGGCTCCTTGGACAGCCTACTTAACCAGATCAAGGCAATGGGAGACCCATCCTCTTAAAAACAAGATGAGCATCACCTGGGGAATTACAGCTGAAGATGCCCTCTGGCCTCCATATGCACACACAAACATGCCCCTGTGCACATGGGTTTACAGGCACCACACAGAGCACTAACAATTCTTCAGTGATGTTCAAAGGAAAAAAATCCTTAAAATTCTATGTACTGAAGACGAAAAATGAAAGAGTTAAAACATGTTTTTCTAAATGTGACATGGTCTGGGAGCCACTAGCCACTTCAACCCATGTTTATACATTATGCCACTATAACAGCTTAAAGCGTAGAGACTTCTAATTGAATTTTATGGCTGGCCTACATTGTTGATAGTGATTTTTATGTTATAACTTATGCATTTAGTCATAGAAGATACAGAGAAATTTCCATTGATGTAATAAAATATCTATAAAATCAAAATGGTGTTTCTTTAGTAGTTAGTGATCTTATGTATCACTAAATCTCTGAGCATGCAATTAGATATAAATACACTTTCAAAATGAGTATCTAGTGGTTTCAATATTTTTGTTTAAAATAACAAGCATCAGTGATAAAGGACAAGACTTGTTAAATTATATGTATTTCAACATGTTATTTTCCCTTAAAAACTGTAGAGTAACTGAGTAGTAATGCATTCTTAAACAGATTCTCATGAATTCCTAAACATTACTTTTTATAATAGATATTCAAGATCTAAGGTCTAATTTAGAAATACTATTACAAAATATATTTATTTGGGGGACTTTTATCATTTCATTTCATATGCTTAAATTACTTTAAAATAAGCTTTATATTTTCATGTTGTGTTGTCTTTTAATAATATTTAAATAGCCAATAAGATTTAGTTTGAAACGATATCATATCTCTTTACTAATCAAGCAATTAATTTCAGTAGTGAAAAGTTTGATACTCTTAGTTCATTCATAATTGAAGAGTATCAAAATCATAATTGTTGTACAAATCAAGTGTGATTTCAAACTGAGCTTTTCATTTATTTACTTACCATGATTATTTAACAATTACTAACAGTTTATCACAGACATAAGTTATAAATAGTTGTAGTGTTCCATTCCTATTGACTGTTAAAAATTGTTTAAGAATTGATACTTGATGCCTCAAATTATATATACTCTTGTTATTTTTCCTTTAATTCTAAATATTCTGTATTAACATAATTTTCCTGAATTTTAAATGGATAACATTAATTTGACATTTTGCAGCTCCCAAATTAAATTTTTTATGTTTACCTTGAGTGCATCTGGGAAACAAGAAATGAAATTTGGATAGAAATAAAAATGCCATAGGGAATATTATTGATTGCCTTGAATATGTGGTTTTATTTACCACTTAAGCATTATTGTCCAAGTCACCTAGAAACAGTTCTGGATCTATTCTCTTTGTCATTGATAAGACATTGATCTTCTGCTTCAGACAACCATTCAGTTTTAGAATATAGAGTACTAGACATGATGGATTGTCTACAAGTCAATCAGAACAAAACTCAAGAATATATTAATAATCGTGGATTATAAAAAATTACAAAACCATATTTGATTAATTATTCTGTCTTCAAAACAAAGACAGAATGTCCTTTATTCTGTCTTCTTTCTTTACTTATTACTAATAGAAATAGAAAGAAACCACAATGATCTTTCTCTTACCCCTGTTTAAATCTGGCTTATATCCATTAATATTGTAAACTCAGATATTTTTCTGATTCTGTGCTGATATGGTTTTTTGAACTATTTTTACTCATGTTTCTAAAGTCTTGAACAGCTCACATGAAATTTTGTGTGTTATAACACTATAATGGTTTATATCAATGTTAATTATATTGTATTTCCTTCATTTTTACTGCTGTTATGATTAACTATTTTAGATCATACTGAGCTAAGGCAAGGCAATATAGTATTTGGAGAGTATTTCCAATTTCATTTAAAAAATTCAGATCATTATGCAACTATTTCTGACATTTAGGCAATGCTGGTTTCAACTATATTTCTGATTTCTTTTAATGCTTATGTTTCATTAATTTTACTTTAATTTAATTGTATTTTATTTATACATTGTTTCTTTAAGGACTAATTCATGACAAATAATCATAATTTACTTTTGGTGACTTCATGGTGTCTAAGTTGGCATGGTAAAACTTTTTTAGTAGCCTCTTCTCATCAGTTACATGCTGATAGGAATTTTATGGGTACTCATTAATTATCTGTTTGAGTGATAATTTTCTGTCTCACATGGAGAGTCTTTAAAAACATATCCCTACCATCTCCGTATCATCTCAATACTTTTACTCATAACCTTGACTTCCAATTCATAATAATTTCTTATTTATAAGTTGTCAGAATCAAGGTTTTTATGTTTCTTGGACATAATGGCAATATAATTTTCTTTTTAAACAAGTGGCATTTTCAAGATGTCTGAAGCACAAAGAAATGCTTTATTTTTAGACTACAAAGGAAATATTTAAATTCCCATCTAAATCTGAATTAATGTTAAAGTTTATCAGTCAAGTCTTAAGGTAACACACACACGCGCAGAGAGAGAGAGAGAGAGAGAGAGAGAGAGAGAGAGAGGGAGAGAGGGAGGGAGGGAGGGAGGGAGGGAGGGAGGGAGAGAGAGAGAGAGAGAGAGAGAGAGAGAGAGAGAGAGACTTTTGAGTGCTGAACTTTCACTCAAGCATATGAGTAGATTTTGATTTCTTCCTTTTAATTATTTTTATTAATCATTTCATTTGTTTATATTTTAAATGATATCCCAGTTATCGGTTACCCCTCCACAAACCCCATCCTGTCCGCTCTCTTCCCTTTTGCCTCTATGAGGGTGAACCTCCACTCACTCACCCACCTCAGCCTCACCACTCTAGCATCCCTCTACGCTGGGGCGTCAAACCTCTACTAGAACAAGGGACTTCCCACTCTAGCATCCCTCTACGCTGGGGCGTCAAACCTCTACTAGAACAAGGGACTTCCC
>NW_021620932.1:2764982-2802482 GCF_004785775.1 Grammomys surdaster
CCCTCTACGCTGGGGCGTCAAACCTCTACTAGAACAAGGGACTTCCCTCTATTGATGTCAGATAAAACCGTTCTCTGTTACATATGTATCTAGAGCCATGTATCCCTGTTTGGTTGGTGGTTGAGTCCCTGGGAGCTCTGGGTGATCCAGTTTCTTGATACTGTTCTTCATATGGGGTTGCAATCCCCTTCAGCTCCTTCTGTACTTCCTCTAGCTCTTCCATTGGGGTTCCTGGGCTCAGTCAGATGACTGGATGTGAGTGTCTGCGTCTATATTGGTCAGGTCCTGGGAGAAACTCTCAGGGAACAGCCATACCAAGCTGCTGTCAGCACGTGCTTCTTGGCATCAGCAATAGTGTGAGGGAATGGTATCTGCAAATGCGATGGGTCCCTAGGTGGGGTAGTATCTGGATGGCCTTTCCTTAAGTTTCTATTCCATTTTTTTGTTTCTGTCTTTCCTTTGGGCTGAAACATTTCTGGGTTAAAAATTTTTGAGATAATTGGGTGGTCCCCTCCCTCAACTGGGGGCCATGCCTATCTACTGGAGGTGTTTTTTACAGGTTCTATCTCCCCTTTCCTGCACATTTTGGCTAGTCATCACAGTTGTGTACTGGAAGCCTCTCATTTCCCTACCATCTGATACTTTCTAGTGGCTACCTCCATTTCCTCAACCCCCCCGCCCCACTGCCACATATTTTTATTCAATTTTCTGACCCTCTGTACATCTCTCCTGTCCCTTTCAATATCTGATTGTGGCCCCATGTTTTCCTCCGGCTCTTCTCTCCCTTCCAGGTCCCTCCCTCCCTCTACCTCCTGTCATTATTTTGTTCCTCTTTCTATGTAGGATTGAAGCAACCATACTTTGATTTTCCTTCTTCTGAAGCTCTATATGGTTTGTAGGTTGTATCATGGGTATTCTGACTTTTGGGCTACTATCCACTTATCAGAGAGTACATACCATGTGTGTTCTTTTGTGACTTGGTTACCTCACTCAAGACGTTATTTTCTAGTTTTATCCATTTGCTTAAGAATTTCATGAAGTCATTTTTTTTAATAGCCAAGTGGTACTCCATTGTGTAAATGTACTACATTTTCTGTATCCATTTTTCTGTTGAAGGACATCTGGGTTCTTTCCACCTTCTGGCTATTATAAATAAAGCTTCTATAAGTGTAGTTGAGCATGTATCCTTGTTATATATTAGAACATCTTTTGGGTATATTCCAGTTCAGGTAGAACTATTTACAATTTTCTGAGGAACAGTTCGAGTGTTTTCCAGTGTGGTTGTACCTACTTATAATCCCACCAACAATGGAGGAGTGTTCCTCTTTCTCCACATCCTCCCCAGCATCTGCTATCACCTGAGTGTTTGATCTTGCCATTCTGACTGGTGTGAAGTGGAATCTCAGGGTTGTTTTGATTTGCATTTCCCTGATGAGTAAAGATACTGAACATTTCTTAGGTGGTTCTTGGCCATTTGAGTTTCCTCAGTTGAGAATTCTCTGTTTAGCTCTGTACCCCATTTTTTAATAGGATTATTTGATTTTCTGGTGTCTAACTTCTTAAGTTCTTTTTATATTTTGGATGTTAGCCCTCTAATAGATGTACATTGGTACAGATCTTTTCCCAATCTGTTGGTTGCCATTTTGTCCTATTGACACTTTTCTTTGACTTGCAGAAGCTTTTCAATTTTATAGGGTCCCATTTGTCGATTGTTGATCTCCATTGGTGTTCTGTTCAGGACATTTTCCCCTGTGCCCATGTATTCGAGGCTCTTCCCCACTTTTCTATTAAATTCAGTGTATCTGGTTTTATATGGAGGTCCTCAATCTAAAATTGCTGCTATATACAATTATATTATATGAACTAGAACTTTGGATTTCAACTCAGTATTTGAATTTCTTGTTTTTAATACTCTTTGCTGAAGGGCTTTCAATGGCTTGTAGTCAATGGTGACTGTGAGCCAATGACATCATTGAGACAGTCTCAGAAAGATAAGCCATGAGAGGAATTAAAAACAATTTTTAGAATTATGTTGACTTAAAAATTACTATTTGATAATGTTTAATTTCATATTCTCAAACTGCTTATCTGGGATAAGTTTTCATGTTAAACTTTTAATGTATCTCATTCGACAAATTTAATATTTAATCAGATTTCTCTATGCAAGGCTTTCTCATTTGCTCTGAATTCCAAGGTGATAATGAATTCAACTAACCACCACCACCAACAAAACTCAACTACCCCACTAAAAACCCTCCTCAGTTGTTATTCCAAAACCATCCTAAATGGCAACATTAAAGTAGAAGCCGCTATTATATTCAGAGAAGCCCAAGCTTCTATGCTTTGAAGTGAGTTAGTTCAATATTATATGATAATACGGGAGTTATACAAATTGCTCACAGACTTTCTATCTTTCTACACAAAATAGGTTGTATACAATTTCTTTAGATATCAACTCTCTACACATTTAAAAACCATAACATAATGATACTTCACGTTTTTCAACAGTTTTAATTTGGTTTTTTTCTACAGTTATGTTAAAGGGACTTGACATTTGGTGACATTGAATATTGTGTTTATGTGTGAATGTTTGTGTGTGTGTGCATATGTGTGTGTCAACAGGTTTCAGTTCTCTTTTTAACATAAGACATCAGAGTTTAGAATATGTTTGTAATGCAAAATAATTTCTGTGATTATCCGGAAGACAAGTAATGATGTTTGCTATATATTAATTTTTTTAGATGTCCATGGAGGATATTTAAAAAATTTATGTGTAGCATAAACACTTCTTTTAGTTAATAGTAGAAGTTTAACACTCACTGTCTTTACAGTCCCCTAGGTATAGTTGAAGATTTACATATTAAACAGAGTTGCTCTCTGACATGGATTTATGAAATTTTGCTTGTTTATGTTAACTTTAGCATAAATATTAGAATTTCCTATTTGTAGATGGTAAAAAGAAGCTACTGAGGATGAAGATCATGATGAGATGAAAAGAAATCCATTAATTATAGTAAATTGACAATTTTGTTCTATTTACAGCCTGAGATGAGTAATGTTGAGTGAAGCTCTTACTTGAAATTTATATAAATATGATGATATTTTTAGATTTGTAATTAGTTTCCTGATCATTTCAGGTTTTCTAAGGTGTGTCAAATATTAAATATTAAAGAAGATAGAACAAAATTCCCAAACCAAATTAAAGAACTCTGTAACAATATTATCACTTTTGTCATGATTAACTTCATTCCCAGAGCCAACTCATGATTTACATGATATAAAATTAGTCCATAATTTGATGTAATGAAAACGATCTGATCATCTATTTATTATATGCATTTATAGCTTTTTAAAACATACAGTCAATAAAAAGCAGGAAAGAAACAATCTTGAATGATATTTAAAGCTACTATAGAATAATTGCCAATATTTTCCAATTAATATTTTTCTGTCCGTGTGCATTTTTAGAGATACTTAAAGCATGCTCCAAAATTAGACTTGACAATTGCAAATACCAACCAACCAACTCAGTAATAAAATCAATACTTACATTTCCCTGGAGGCCACTATTTACTGTTTGGTGCACTATTTCCTTAATAGAATGGCAGTTATGTTTGTAGAAGCCTTGTAGCTACCATTTTTATGTTTTAACTAAAAGCAGCTTTTTGAAAGAAATATAGTAATGAATTTCTTAAGTTACTACTGGAATTTTCAGAACCATATAGTATTTAATATGAGTGTAAAGAATGTAGATATTCTGTGTGCACATACACACACACAGACACACACATGCACTCACAGATGTGTATGCACACATGGACACAAACATGCTTCCTCTACAACATACACACATGTCTTGGAAATAATGCTGATATACTTTATTTTTTCATTATAATACTTATGAACATAATAGTTAAGCATTTAACCATATTAAAAATAACTAAGTTTAAATGAACACTTTTGTAATTACTCATGACAACTCATTTTGCTATAGTTTTTTGGCACTGTATTCTAGAAAAGATAGTCAAAAGGAAGAAGATAAAGAAAATAGAAAGGTATATGTTTTACATAATATGATTATTGTCAAAATACTATTAACAAATTTATTTCTTTACTTAGAGGCTTTTTTCCTAATAGGTTTGGTTGTAAAATAAGCCTCTCTCTCCCACTTTTTTATTCTGGATTGTTACTTGTTAAAATTTCAAAATTAAAATATATACATTATATTGCTTCTCTACCTCTTCTTCTATATGTTTATTGTGTACAAAATTGGAGAGGTAGAAGTAGGCACAAACACCCATCTTTTACCATGAAGCTATTTGCAATTGATAGTAGTTAGGGTAGGAAAAACTGGTCTCTGTATTATGTTTTGTATTCTCGTTTTTTTTTATTTAACTCTCTCTCTCTCTCTCTCTCTCTCTCTCTCTCTCTCTCTCTCTCTCTCTCTCTGTGTGTGTGTGTGTGTGTGTGTGTGTGCTTTCTTATGATTTGATTTTATGGTACTTTTATCTTTGACACAGACAGAATATGAAGCTCAGTGGATGGTGAGTGGGACGCTGAGATGAGTGCTAGAGATGAGAGAATGTGAACAAAATGACTTATATGCAAAAATAATTAAATATAGGACATAAATATGTCATTCTCATACTTACCCTTTTAAGCAGATTTGAGATGTTTCTATAACTAAAAGAAGTTTTAAAAAGCTAATTTTTACATTAGCTTCTTCTAGATAATAGAATAAGAGTCATTAAAGATAGAAGAGTACATTTACCTTGACAATGGCGTATGAATGGTCACACTTTCTTAGCAATTGGACAAGGTAAGGTAAAGTAGACAAGTTATCTGAACAGAATCCATGGCTGCTTTCAGAAGACATGTTTTCAGGCAGGATATTGGAAAAAAAAAGGCCATTGATTGGCTTCCATCTTTCACTACAATGATGTCAGCCACTGATGTTAGTGTGATAAAGCTGCAATATTTTCATCACAAAGAAATACTCGTAATCAAATCTTTAATAACTGAAGGAGCAGAAACTGTCGCGAGCTCTCAGGAACACCCTTGTAGCTCCTCTCAGACGGTAAATATTGAGAGTAAGATCAGAATGAACGTGGTGTTGAATTGAAATTAATTCGCTGGAGTTATTACTTATGGTGTCACACCAGTCTACATTCAGGCTTTTCACTGGAGGCTTTGAAGAGCCCTACAGGACCAACCAAATGTAATTGATACAGATTCATGGCTACATAACAGCTGCGGGAGCAAGGTGCTACAGCTTGTACTTTAATCTACCTTTCTTTCTGAGAGTTTATTATGTTTTTGAATTTATTCTTTTGTAGATCTGGGAGCTATCATTTTTATGGAAATTAATCTTTTTAGAAGATTTGTCCTCTCTTTTTCAAACACTAATACATTCATTCAAGGGTCCTATTATTCACATCCAGCTGGCTTTTATCTGGTGATATTTACTTCAAAAAGCCAAGTTAAATGGTATCATAGATTAATTCTCAGGGCACAGAGAAGCTTTTTTGGAGAAAAACATGGTTTGGTAATTATGTGAAATATCATAATAAAAATCACAGAAAATGTCAGAAATGTGTTGTGTCATCTGTCATAATAGGAACTTCAAAAAACTGCTTCTTGAAGTGTGGTACCTTGCTCTTGTCAAAACGTTTTATTTCAGAAACATTTTACATATCGCAAAAGTTTGATTTGGATTTTAATGAACTATCACGAATCTAGCTTTTTGTTTTTCCTTACACAAAGCAATGAAACTTCAAAAGAGGCTTATCCACTGCTATCTCTTACATAAATCAAGCTGGAAATAAGACACATTTTACAATTCAATTTAAGATCCCACCGAGACAATAATGCTGCAAGCTGTGCATTTTGCAAAGTAATATAGTAATGTCTAGTTTGCATTTTTAAAAAACCAAATTAATCATACTTTATTGAGTACATTGGAACAAACCTAAAATTCATTTATTATTAAAATCTTCTGCCATAAATACAAACTATATTTTATACATAAAGGACAAACTCATTTATTCATTAAGATAATTTGGATAAAACAGTTGGCACATGCATTTTGTAGCAATGAAAAAAATGACATTTGCCATTCTGGTGGGTTTGAATTTTTAAAACAGTCTCCGTGTAGTGAGCTGCTTGAGATTTATTCTCACATGAAATTGTACTAAGAATTAACACTTCCATATAAAAATAGAACCTAGCCTAAAACATGGAGTTTTAAAAACAAATTAGTACAATGAGTTATTTTTGAACAGACATCTCATAAAAGTTATGAAAAGTATTGAACATTATTCTTTGTGTAACCAACCTATAATAATGCACTGTGAATCATATGTGTTAAAATAGATCTCCAAAATTTAATTTTGCATAAAAAGATTAAGGTTTACCTTGTTACATTTAATAAACTTTACTATGAAATCTTGAATCTTGAAAGCGTTTCCTCAATTTGTCGTCTCCCATTTTGACTGTCAGGAAAGGTCTAAAAAAGTATACACTGCTGGATTTACAAAACTCTGAAACCTTTTTAATAAGACCTCTTCTTTTCAGACATAGATACTAGAAAGCTCCCAAATAAAATACATGTTTTCCTTTGTATTTAAAAGCAAAGGCAACCCTAGTATTTGTAAGTATATAGCTTACAAGTCTGTAGAACCAGAAAAAGATGATCTCATGCATCATACAACAGAACCTAGTCCTGTTTTGTGCAGAAAGCCAATTTTCTTTCAACCATTTTCTTAAGAAGCAGACATGGTCAAGAACACATTTTTTTGGCAATTTTTTTCATAGCATGAAATATGAGATTCAGGATTTGTGTCTTGGTCATATCAATATCAATGTGGTGGATGACAGAATTTGGGATGGCCATTCCTGATGATGAACCTCTTCCTCGTCCTACTGTCTGATCTATCACTTTAATCATCTCTCTCTTCTTCCTAAGATGATGACCAAACTCATCATCCTGACACCTGAGAGCTTTCATAATCTGACCCTCATCCACCTCACTCTGACTTCTGATGCTTCCTAATGCGTGCTTGCATCTCTATTCACTTGAGTTTCCCAGCTGTCATCCACAGCCACCATTTGTATATGCCTTTGACA
Source organism: Grammomys surdaster (assembly GCF_004785775.1). NCBI lineage: Eukaryota > Metazoa > Chordata > Mammalia > Rodentia > Muridae > Grammomys > Grammomys surdaster. Next base: position 2,772,108 of record NW_021620932.1, read on the forward strand.
GATTGCCCAGTTTAGGCAGTTCTGTGAGTCGAATATGCTCTTACCTACGATAGACAAGATTTAAAGACAATGATATGTCCAATATATTCTTTTATTTGTTTTAAACACTAAAGTTTTTTATTAATAATTTATTTATTTTTTCAAATTGTAATTCATTCACACAGGGGTTATAAATACAGAAAGGCAAGATGTGAGGAAGGGGATGACACTGGAGCATGGCTGTTCAGGGGGAATACAGATATCTTTCAGAACAGGGTATTGGCTGGGTGAAGGTTCAGGGGACAGATCACCATGACTCTGCCTATGAATCACTTGTCCTTATCTAAGTTGATATTGTCTGCCAAGGCTACCTATTTACAAGGTCTATGACTACTCAAGCTGGTAAATTTCCACGAAAGCTGCCTGTTTACAATAGCTTATAGCTATCTGTTTCAATGTTTTTCCACAGAGACCCAAGACTTGGTGTTAGTATAGACTTGGTGTATGACAGGCCTATTGCTGATTTTAGGCCTACGGCTGATTTTAGGCCTTCAGTGTGTAAGGATGGATATCAATATATTCTTAAGGCCAGCCCTTTCCCTACAATTCCATGTGATCTTCAAAATTCAAGTATATGTGGTATACAGGAACACAAAAATCTGTATTTGTTTATGATTTATATCTCAGTTAGCATGCAATCCAGTTTTGTTTACTCGATATATTTCATTTTTGTACACATGTACATACACACGAGCTCATGTGTCACGTGTGTATGTGTGGAATGTGTGTGTGTGTTGTGTGTGTGTGCATGTGTTGTGTATGCAGGCTCAAATGTGGGTATGTGCATAAGTGATAGAGAACAGACCAGTGTGTTCACATGTATATAAAGGGCAGAAAGTGACATCTGGTGTTTCCTTCAATCCCTTTCCATCTTATATACATAGATACAGTCTTTTAGTTGTCATTTCAGCTAAAACAGGTAGCCAGATCAATTCCAATAAACTCCGTCTGTACAAATCTGAGATTGGTAGTAGGCTGATAAACCTGTCCAGCATTTAAGTGAGTATTTGGGATCAGTGTTTCCCAAAGAGAAATAAGCAATGGAGTTGGATAGGTTAGGAGGGAAGGAGGGCCTGAGAGGAGATAGGGGTGGAAACTGTGATCAGATTATATTGTATGAAATTTTAATAGTGAAGTGTAATAATCAAGAGTATTAAGACAACAACCAAAAGGTATGTGAATTGATGTTAGGTCCTCATGCTTTACATGGCCAGCATTTTATCTACTGTCAAAGCCCTATATACTACAGTTCTTATCATCTTCTTCTTTCCTTTTATCAGTCTAGTGCTTTTGCAAATCTTGAATCCCCACTTGGTATACAGTGCATACCAATAATGACCACATGGATGGTTTTATTATGAGTTTAGTTGTACTGTTTGGTCAGTATTGACAGAGGATTAAACTCTGTGTTGCTTAGTGACATTCAAATACATTTCTTGGTCATTGACGAACATGATGTTTGTTCCTCATTTTTCCACAAATTTTCAAAATTTAGGACTAGCCGAGCATTGGAATAAAGAAGAAAGTGAACTAATTCAAAGCCACTTAGTTTCTCATTGAGAATTGAAAAACATATTAATGTTGATAAAATGATTCACATTTTTCTCTACACATTGAAAGATGTTTGACAGAATTGAAAATACTCAGACCTTGAGGGTTAGGATACGTTTCAATGGTACAATATACAGCAGGCAGGCATGAGTCCCTATTAAAATCACTACAATAATAACACAATTGAGTATTACTGTATTCTTTTTTATTGGATATTTTATTTGTTTAGCCTTCTTGTATTCTTAATAAGGATAGTTTTTGAAACGGTAAGAGTTAAAATAGATGGAAAACACCCCAAATTGTATTTTTATCACAAAGAAATTTAAGTCAAGTTAACTTTGCCATTATTTATGGGTCTCCATAACACAAGTATATATCCTTGTGATGATATTTTACTATATTATTTAACTATAATATTATTAAATATTTAATGATTTTTTAACTAACATATGAAATATATTCCATAAGTTTTATTGTCAAAATCAGCTCCACATAGGAAGCTCATGGAACAGAATTTCAAAATGCAACAAGAAAAGAACAAAAACAATTTCAGGGCAGATTATTTTAACCATAAGGTGTTCCTAAGTAGGATTTATCTTGAAATCTCCTGTTTTTATTTTTTCATTGTTTGTTTGTTTTTATATAGTTGATTAAACAGTGAAAGGGGTTTGAGGTGATTTTAACTAACAGAAACATTTTCTAGGGCCAGACAGAAAGCTCAATTGTTAAGAGTGTGTGCCTAGCTTGCAAAAGTCTCTCAGTTTGAGCCCTAAATCACATAAATCAGGTAGCTTGACGTATACATATAAATTTCGCACTTAAGAGGTTTCAAAAAATTGGATCAGAAGTTGAAGGACATCCCTGTTTCCATAACAAGTTTGAGATGAGCCTGAGACACATGAAAGCATGTGTTTAAACTGTAGCCTCTGATATAAGAAAATAATGATATTGGGTCCTAGACCCAGTCAATTGTAAAAACAAAATAAAACCAAACCAAAAAAAAAAAAAGGCAGAGCACTTTTCTAAAATAAAAAAATTAGCATAAATTCTAGTGATAGTATAGTGATCACAAAGAGAAAATAAAACATTTTTCCTGTGGAAGATTCATATGATTAACAATTATATAGTTAATAATTGAGTTTCCTAGAAGAAGTTAATTGCATTTTTAATTTTAATACACTGATATTAAACATTTAAAATAAATTAGTTTTCTTTATAACTATTGTTAGTAAACTATGATAACTTACACAAAAGCTATTTTTCTTAAATTGAACAGCTTTAAAAATTTTCTCTTCCACTTTGAATATTTTGGAATAGTTTTATTTAATTACATTTTTGTACATGGTTTTCTTGTATAGCCAAGGATAGCTCTGAATTCATATATGTCCCTGGGCTTTCTTCAAAATGTTGGTCCTACTGTCTCACCCTTCCAAGTATTATGAAATCAGATCTGTCCCACCATGTCCAGTGTGGTACTTTCCTTTTGAATATTACTGTAGAACCTGTTGAAGATTAGAAAACCTATGACTGAGTTAGCCAGATATTATTCCTGTGGCTATTTTTTCATTGTTTGCTTGTGATAATGCACCTTAACTCTGTGTGCAGGGTTATCTCTGACAGTGTCAGTATGTGACCTTAGACACGTTGTTACAGCCTTCTTTCCTGCATTCGCTCCTCACATTATGATTAATGTAACCAATTCATTATAAAATGAAATATGAGATATTGAAGTCTTACTTTAATCTTACAGGTCTTGAGATTGTCAGAAAACTTATCCTCATTTAGACATTTCATCCCCCTTTTGTTCTCCTTCACATTTCAATTGAAGTCTGAAGAAACACATTGAAACCACTTTTTCTTGAGATGTAGTTGGGTGTCTTATTTCTAAGTGGAGAAATATCCATCTAAATTACAACCTCCTTAAATGTTTTCCTGTTGCCAGTGACTAAAATTGTATTGGTCATTTTGATTTGAAAGTCTTCTCACCTGACTGTCTAGGCAAAGATGGTGAGAGAGGTGTACATGATGTCTTCAGTGTGCTTACTGAAAAGCTGTGTGTGGGGTGAATGTTTTGGTTTCCTCTAGACAGTAGGTTTCATCAATCCTTCCCTCCACATGTAACCTACACTATACTCTAATATTATTTCAGAAGACCTGAAGTGTGTTGAATTCTTCTCTGATAGTCATAGCCTCTCTACATAAAGTCTACTATCTTCATAGTAATACTATGTAGTATTACTTTATAGTAATACTATCTACATAGTAATACTAGTACATACTAAATTTCAAGCTGAGTTAAAGGCACATTTCAAGGTAAATTTAGTTGTGTGTGTTTGTAAACTGTCACTGCTTATTCTATCCACATTAGGTAGTATTCATTCATTGTATGTAAACTGAATATTGGATATTCATATATTTATGTTGATTCTCATATTAAATAGAAAAATCCTACATTAGACAAAGTAGGGAAGTACAGTTATTACCACAAGTCTTTTTGCTAAGAATTTATTGTAACATAGAGGTTTTATTAAATTGTGGGAACCAGGCCCGACTATTTGTTTAAGCTTGGTTGGTGGATCCAGTAATAAAACAAACACACCCATTCTAACATACTTGAAAATTGTTCTGTAAATAATTCCTAATTCTCCCTATGAGTATCTGTCTCTCTCTCTCAGATTTCAGTGTTCTCTTTCTACCTACTGAATATTAATCTACATTTAAAGCATATTCAACCAATGTAAATTGATTTCTAATTCACATCTCTCATTTTAAAATAGTTGATTAATAGTTTTTAATAGTTTGTGTTCTGATTTCATAATACTAAGAATCAAATCACAGAACAACTTAAATATTTCATTACTTTCTTATTAATATGCTTTTTTTCCAGAATTATTAATAGTATGTTTTTAAAACTGAGATGTGTTTTCACATACCTTTAGTCCTAGCAGTTAGAAGAGAGAGGCAGGTAGATCTTTGTGAGTTCCAAGTAAGCCAGGACTACATAATGAACTTTTAAAAAACATTTAATTTACATAGGTACATACATAGCTTAGCCAATAGCCTCTTAAGTGGGAAGACCATAATCAACATCAAATGTCTTCATGACCATCACCACTGCTTTAATAAGGATAATACTATTACAACTTCTTTGCTAATTATTTGAAAGTTTACTATTTTTATCTCTATTTGTATTTAATCAGGTTTGTTTTACAACTTTCATATATACAGCCTATATTTCACTTTTCTAAGTTTATTTATGTTTAAAAATACACTTGTTTCAGATTATCTTCCATTTGCATTTACAATCTGTGTTCTATCTGTACTTTTATCACATAAAATATTAAGATTATGCTTGTAATTTTCAGGATAAGAATGGCCTACTAGGTGGTTTTATCATCTTAAATGATAAGTATAAAACAAAAACACAAGCTGACCGTATCATACAGACACAAGATCCAAATTTTGAATGTTTTTTATATAAATGCCAAACCATTAAGACTCCTACGCAAGGGAGGGACAATGTTAAGATTTGTACATTAAAGTACAAATTCGGTCCCTTCAAACTGATTACAGATAGAAAAAGAGTAGAGATAAAATGCATAGATGCAATCAACCAGACATAAAAAAGGAATTGAACATCAATGGTGAATAAGAAAGCAGGAGATAAGGATCATTCGTCTGTTTCTGGCTTAGACAACTAACTGATAATATTATTCTTTGAGCTGTACTCTGGTCTGTAAGAGAGATAAATGAGCCCTGAGAGGCAAACATGTAAAAAATTTCAATATTACTCCTATGAGCATGCAATCCTTTCTCGATGATGATTATGCTTTTCTGGATAATTCTTTTCAGACAAAGATGTAGTTGTTAAAATCTCAAGCTGTGTAATGAAAATCAAAACAGATTTTAACTTATCCTGATCAATACTTACTCCTAAACATAAACTTGATTTGTTTGTCGTACTTACACATGAACATAAAGTTGTTTTTGTTTGTCATGACATTTATCAAAATGATTATAGGGAATACAGTTGTCACTTTTATTTGAAATGAGAGCAAAGCTATAGGGAAATTATAAAATTATTAGAGAGAATAATTTCTAGTTCATTTGCTTGCTTACTAAATTTGTCCACAATACACTGGGAAAATGAAGAAATAACTATGTTAATAGTTTTAAAGTCTAGAAGATGCATGGCTATGTTATAATGAAATATGTGATTTTGAGCAATTGTGGGATTATATTTAGAATCACAGTATATATATACCTGGAAGGATCATATCTATGTTATTGTCAACAACCAAGTCTAGATTATCTGTGGAATTTAATGGATCTAGTTTCAACATTATTTCTGTGGAATCATTTGGCTCTTGCTTCCAATCAGCTTATCAGAGCTATTAACAAGATTCTTATGCTTAATAAATACAAAAGAATTTAGCAACTCTTTCTTTCCCCATACTGAATGCTATGAAAGTGTTTACCAGCTCTAGCCTGGATTTGTTTTGCTTTGTTTTCAGGGATCTGTTTCATCTGGTTAACAGTGACAGTGTGGTGCTAATGAGTCTTACGACAGCAATAGCATCAAAAAGCAAAGTGTTCTCTGATATAATTACCCCTTTCTTCTGCACATACACCACTTAACCTTTTATCTTGATAGCAATGGCTATACTTCTTTTATTTTCAGTTGCATCAAAACTTTCTCGAGTTGGGTATGAAAAAAGGGAGCATATGTGAAGAACTACATTCTGCATAAAGTAGTTCATTCCGATATATCTCATGAGATGAGATCAAATTCCAAGTAACTTAAGATTGAAATTACTCTTACTTACATTTCCATTGCTTTTCAAAGATTTTCAAGATAAAATATTACATCTTTTAGTAAATAGGATTACAAGGATGTTTCAATTTAACTGGGAAGTTGCTCAGTGGTATATCATGACTGAAAAAAAAGTACAAAGCACCAAGTTTGATCCCTAGCCTCACAGGTAGGGCAAAAAAAAAAATGACTCAGCTTAGAGTATGTCCTTAAATAATCATGCTTCCAAGTATTACCTTGTACTCCATAGATATAGGTTACATAGATACATTTTTAATGCATAAGGTAAATATTAAGGATTGAAAACTGTTCATTGTCATTGTATCTAGAACAATTTGATTGTGTTAAACCAAAAATTCTAGAAGATTTCAGCATTTATGTGTTAGTTATAATGGACTCAGCTAGTAAATTAGATAGATAGATAGATAGATAGATAGATAGATAAATAGATAGATAGATAGATAGATGATAGATTATAAACGATAGTACATAGAAAGAAAGATAGAGATAGAGGAGAAGAAAGAGAGAGAGAGAGAGAGAGAGAGAGAGAGAGAGAGAGAGAGAGAGAGCAGACACACAGGGCTTTGTTATATGATTCACATAATGACCATTTCTCAATGTACATATAATGCACAGAAAGCTATGTGTCCTTTTCAGTTTTATTGAAATGAATCCACTGAAAGATCAACTATCTAGTTTTTCTATATTTAAATTAACAGCTAAATGGCTGTGGAACCTGTGAGTAGTGTTTACTTTTACTTAGAACTGATGTTTTCAGAGTTGGATGGTGTTGACATCCACCTAAGTGTTCTTCTATGGAATGGAGTAAACACCCAGTCCTGATTTATTTTTATTGTAAACGACTCTTGACAATGTCAGGTTCCTGTCACAGTCTATCATTGTAACTCCCTAAGTAGTGTGTGACAGTTACTCCCTTAGAGATTTGTCTCCTTTATCAGGGTCAGTCTATGGGAAATCAGAAGAACTCATTACATGTCACCTAGGTATAAAGAAGAATAAAACTCAAATATACTTTTACCATTATTAATGTATGACAATATAATGAAATATCTAAAGATCATCATAATTTGCATTTAATTATTTTATGTGTACTCTATGAAAATTTATTTGCAAATAATTTAGTCAACTGTTTTGAAATTCATTCCTTATTGTGTATATATAATAATGAAGGGAATGAAGTAAATGATAAATATAATTATTCATACTAGAGTTATAAATGGTATCATTTATTTACCCTTAATTCTGCCTGTTTATTAAAAAGAAATTAGCTCTATTATTTTCTAAAAACTTTCTATTTCCTCTCTTGCCTATGGATTGTGTTTCAAAATCTTGAGTTGATCATCTTTCTTTGTAATGAGACTGAATGGCTCCATTATAAATTCTATTTTAAGAGTTTGTTCCTACAAATACACTGAAAAAAAGAAAAATGTGAACTTTCAACACTCAATATATTTCAGAAAAGAACTGGGATTTTCAACCATGAATGGAAAAATAATTAAAAAGAAAAGTGTACTATAGAATTAAAAATAAAAAAATTAAATGTGACATTAGTAGCTGTATGTATGAATATATATATATATATATATATATATATATATATATATATATAATGTAAACATTTTGCACATCCATATATAACAAAATGAGAGAAAAAGGTCATCAATCTGAGAGGTAGGAAACAGAGGAAAGGTTTGGAGTTAGAGGATAAAATATATATCTACTGGCTTATTGTGTGTAAGATATTGTACATAATGAAAGCATTTGAAATGATAACTTTACTAATTGTAGGCCTGTCTATTTCTGAAGTAGCCCCTTTTCATTTCTCATTTGTTCACCCTAATGGAGAAGGAGTACACTATAAATAATGCAAAAGTCACTTACAGCTGACTTGGTTATGTATTGTATATTTTTCATCAGACTTGTTTCTTAATTGTTTGCTCTACTTATTATTTAAATGAGCTAACATAATCAGTGTTTAACACATGATGATTGGTGGAGATGGCTAATAGCCTTCTACATAGTGGGAAATTTAATGTAGCATTAGAAACTTTCTTAGGAAAATTCTTATGTGGCAACAGAGCAGCTCCACGATTAAGAAACTGTGGTACCACAGAGAGGGGAAATGTGCTATCTTTTGTACATCAATTTAATCAGAATTTAAGTTACTGTCTTTCCTATAAACTTATTATCTCAAAATGTATTTATTATATGTTAAATATGTAATATTTTTCATATAATATGATAAAATGAAGCAAAATGAGTATATTTGAAGAGTTTTATCCTAGTAGTCTCTTGGCAGGATGCATTTGAGAAATTCACATTTGTACAGTTATTTCACATTTGACTAGAAGGTATGTAAAAAAGTCAGATGTAGAGAGGTAAAGATATATAAAATTATTGAATGCGAAAATGAACTTTTGTATTCAACTGTGGGAGCAGGTTGATGAAATATCTCTTATGTGAGTCATTTCTGTATAAAGCTATAAATGTTTTAAAACTAAAAGCTGTCAGAGTTTCTTGTAAAATAATAAAGATAATAAAGATATCCATTTAATTGATTCTTTTCATTGTTTAATAAAATTGCTTTGTTTGATTGCTGAAGAATTTGAATTGAGTTTTCATTACCCACTTCTGAACAATTTACTCTGAGATCCAGACAGTATTGAGCTAATGAGTTTAAATTTATATTGAACCTTAACTGTCTTCATGAAGTAAAGGGAAAAATATCATGGCAGTAACTAAGTAGTCTTCACTGAAAATTGTGTCATAGAGATTTTACAACCTAGCTTTTAGCGGAGCAAAAGCATTAAACAGGGAATTTTACCAACTTTGCTGTTTCCGTGTTTATGAGAGTATTATCTACTTTAGAATGAATTCATGGGGTAACAAAAAAGTTAAATCTATGATTTTATATTAAAATCTTCTAGAGAAATGAATTAATGCTATTAAACTAATTTGAATACATGATTTATAAATTTCTTCTATGGAATCCTTATAAATTATTTCAAAACCTAGATTATTCTGACATTATCCTGAGTGTTGAAGTGTCAGTCTTCCAAGAGACAGTTAATTGCCTATGGTACTAATTCTATTCAAATTTTACATTTCTTTTTGTTTGGAAGGAAGTGTTGTACTCATTAACACACCTATGATATTTTGCTTTGACATTATCATGTTTCTTAAAGTGATGTTTTGTGTTCTATTTTCAGTGCCTAATTAAGTTATATTCTTATGAATTCAAATTATTTCTGTTCTTGTAGTTGAAATAAGTCACACATTTTAACTCTCAATGTAGACCAAGTTACCATTTACTGAAAGGATTAAAATCCATTGTATAACCTTCATTCCACTTTGGTACAAAGGAGGAATTATTTAGTTATACAGTAAAAACAGTTTAATATTAAGTTGGTTAGTTCAAAAAGGATTAGACATTACAGTTAGGTTAAACGGTTCAAAACTATTACTTTTCTGAAATTCGATATCCTGTCTGCAAAACAAAATGAGAGAGAGCACAATACAGGGAAATTTGTCTCAAAACAAGAGAGAGTACAAGTCAGGGAAATTTGTCTTATTTCAGTTCACCTCCCCCCAAGCCCATTTGCTAATTCCCCAATGTTAAAGCTTGTCAGATCTCATTTCAAATTAGTGTTTGGATGATTTGGATTAATATTATATCCAAATAATTTATATTCATTCCCCACAGGCAGCAGTGGTGGTTCTTGGGATAAGGAAACACTGCACTCTCCCCCATCCCAGGGATCTCAGGCTCCTGTTGCACATGCCCGCATGCCTGCAGCGTATAGCTTTCCAGTTAGCCATCCTCTCAAGCATCTGCAGCACAGCCACCTTCCGCCAAATGGTACGATGGCAACTTTTAGCACTAAAAGTGGTAGTTTTAAAAATTCTTTTCTTTAATGACTAGTAGAATAATAATAATAATAATAAGATATACTGCATTCACACAGTCAATTCATCAAGACTATAGCATGTCTATAAGTTGGTACATTGCCATGAGGAGTAATAAAGCCAAGACCAGGATGTTTGTATTAAACACATAAAACTTGATATGATAGATTATGGCACCAAACTAGTTAGCTGTAGGCTTAATTTCCCAGTCATGAATGATATGACTATATACAAATAAACAAGCTCTTTTTCTTTGTCAGTATTAGAATATTTTTTAGTGTTTTAACTCTTAATGACATGTCATTGGTGATTCTGACCTCAACACATCGGTGATGATCTATCTGTATTTTTTTTTAAGGACTGGAACTTCCTTTTATGATGATGCCTCACCCTCTAATTCCTGTCAGCCTACCTCCAGCATCTGTCACCATGGCAATGAGTCAGATGAACCACCTTAGCACCATTGCGAATATGGCGGCAGCAGCACAAGTTCAGAGTCCTCCATCCAGGGTGGAGACATCTGTTATTAAGGTAACTGTCTCATCATAATGTTGTTGTGGAATAGTCATCTTCACTTACCATCCTTCATTCCATTTGTTTTTTTCCCATATGTAAATTTCTAAAATCTAAAGAAGAGGAAATGGTTAGAAAATATACTACAAATAGTAGTCCCATGAGCTTGATCTATTATAAGTTCATGTTTATTAGAAATAACATAGGAAAATAAATTATACACTTCAATTTATCTGAGCCCCTGCGTGCACAGATGTTTGTTTGTACTTCTGACTATGGTGGCATAAGACTTTATATATGCTTATATAACTTTTAAAATTGAGAGTCTTATAACTTCCCATCTGGATAGATTTATATGAATAAAATGACTAGAGCACAGATTTTATACTTTGAATGTTTATTTGTAAAAAGAGGGATTATTCGCTATGTATTCTGAGTCCAAGTCCAGAGACGAATATCAAGAGACTAGACTTGCTACCCTTTCTATTTACCCAGGATTTTCAAAATATGTCTGTGTTGTAACTCATGTTAATTAAAATACTGCAATCTAAAGCAGCTTTCTAAATCTCCATGGTGTTTAAGTTGAGATAAGTAGAAGGAAAGAGTTAATTTTTTCCTGGAAGATACTTTAGGTTATTGTTAGAAATTTGGGAACATTGACGTGGATTCTTAGACTAAGTTTCAGAATGCAGAGGAAGGCGATCTAAGCAGGAAGGAAATATCCGAAAGGGGAATAAGAAAGTAAGTGATTTTTATGTCTTCACACATATGCCCACACCTACTAAGTCATACTGATATCCCACTTCTTGGTCTCTTGGGACAATTTTTAGAAGTTTTATAACAGATGGAGTTGAGGAAGTTCTGAATCATGGTATAAATCCTGGTGGTAGCAAGGACATGGGAAACATTGCTCTAACTGAGATTAATTACAGAGAGCAGATAGTTCCCACCACACTCTCAAAGGGAAGACCTACTGCCTGATAGAAGTGCAGGAAAAACCCATCTGCCCTTAACAAACAGCAGTTGCTTTGCATTTAAAACATTGACATGCTAAGTGACTCAACCCTGTTCCAAGTTAATAACCACAGCACAGTGTTTGCGTTTGATATTACTACACTCAATAGCTCAAATCTTGTTTAGTAAACTTACTTTGTCTATGCTAATTAAGTGTAGTTTAGGGAAGTTTTATTTTTCCCAAAGAAAATGGCTGACTATGATGTCACATTGAACAAAATGGGCCCCTGTGGGTAATTAGAATAGTGCCTCTAAGTTGATCTATTTGACAAGATTCTAAATGTAAAGGCCACTTGAAAATAGACTGTTAAATACCAAAGATTTAACCCCATAGAAGAAGATACAGCTTCTGAAGAGAAAATACAAGTGTGAAGGATTGCCTAAATTCTGAATAAATTGCTCATGCTTTCTAAGTGATGATAGAAATTAATATTAAGGGGAAACTAAGGGAGAATGAAAATAAAAATATATGCTATAAAAAATGAAAAATATATGTCATGGAGTAATATATAAAATATTCTCTTTTTAAATTAATTTGTTAAATAAATGCCAAAATACCTTTTTTTTTTCATGACATACTACTGCACAGAAAATGGACTAGGGTCTGAATGTTTGAGTTTCTGCCTCAGGAAAAAATTTATCTGTTGGTATTGACAATATGGCTGTTGCATAGAAATTCTTTTTAATTTATATGTGGTTAAAATAGTAGAATATTATTGCATTATAGAAGAAAATTACATAAAGTTGAAATGTTACTTCTATAAATAAAGGTGTGTATTTCCAAGAGGTATATTTTTACACACACACACACACACATGCACACACACAAATATATATATATATATATATATATATGATATTCACATATATAATGTATTCAAATATTATATATATATATTAATTTGTATAAAGTCTATGGCTACTTTCATGAACAAAGACAACGTAGAGTAAAACTTGTTATTAATAACTGAGAATGATGTATTTTAATTTCAATTGGTAGACTTTTTAATACCATAAGACTTTCTAACCTAGCAATATACACACTCAATAAACACACGTACATATACATGCACACATACACACACAGATGCACACACAGAAGCACACACACTCACACACAATGCTATCTGACAATAGAAAACAAATGATGATTGGTCTCTACCTTACATGATTGATATCTTAAATTCTTATGAATCTTACATTCTTGTGGATAATTGAAGAAGCCCAAAAGAAACTCAATCCATGTAGAGACAGACAGAAGAGAACACAATCATCAAGATTTCAAAATTGGAAAAATTAAATGCCAAGGGAAAATAGCTAGATGAAGACTCTAATATCATTGTTTTTATAAGCTTAGCCTTCAGAGAGACTTAGTGAGAAAATTTGCCAGACTGTTGCTAGTTTGGAAAACTTGAGGAATTTAGTAAAGTAAATTTCAGGGAGAATTGGGCAAATACTGTTTAGACAATTATAATTTTACCTTAAATCCTTAAGACCTATACATTTTTAGAGATAAGTCATTGTAAATTGGATATGAATCTATTATGTCAATGAAGTCAAAGTAGTTTTACTGTCCCCCAGTCACAGAACATAAAGTAACAATAAATTGAGATATTCATGTTGTTTTAGTTATGTTTTCCATCATTGTCAAATATCTGACAGTATCACTTAAGAGAGGAAGGAGGGGTTTATTTTGGCTAACTGTTTGCAGATGCCATCCTCTGTATAGAGACATCATTGCAGTAAAGCTGAAGGAAGATTGTCAGATTGTCTCCACCCAAAGAAAACAAAACAAAACAAAAAAGCAAAAACCAAAAAAAAAAAAAAAAAACAGAGATGAGGCTACTGTGAACTGGTTTCTTTATTCTGACCAGAATTCAATCAGGAAATGGTGCTACCTCTATTTAGGATGGGTTTTGCACTTCAATTAACCAAATATAAGCACTCCCCAACACATTTTCAGGAATTGGTTTCCATGGTGATTACACATCTCTTCAAGTTTATAACCAATGTTAACTAATCCATATAGCATGCAGGCCAATTTCCACTGTAGTTGAGAAACAATTTCCATGGCTTCCCCACTACATGTATACACTGTAAATTCTGCTTAATGTCAGCACAATAAGCACTGAGTCACATATTATTCAAATTAATCTATTAAGCAGGTTGAAATTTGTATCTCAACGACTATTAGTTTAGAGATAATTTTTAAGAAGAATGATGTCCACAGATTCATTTGGTTCAGTCTCAAAGATTTAAAGCCAGCATGGTATCTTTGGCACCCCACACTGTGCTCTAATATCTTATAATTTAACTTAATCAAATATTTTGCCTGTATTGTGTCTTTAGTGGGTGACCTCTGCCTGTATACAGTAATCTAGACGTAATCTGATTAAAGGAAAGACTCAGGACTTAATATAAACCACAATTTGTACACTAGTCTACAAATGTAGCTACAAGTCCTAAGGTTTTTTGTGTGTTTTTGTGTATTTGTAGAGGTGGGGAGTTGAAAATATTTCTCAGAATGTTTGACATTTATCCTACTAAGTCAATTTTTAAAAATCTGTATTTACATTAGAAATTCGTGTTTATCTACTTTTTTAAATTAAATTTTAAGTTCCTTGATTTAAAATTTATAAATAGGTTTAAAAGCTAAAACTCAAAACTCTCTCATAAGAGTCTCTTTTCTGTATAATTTCTAAATTTTAGAATGTTTTTCTTTATTATCTTAAATCACTGAGTAAATTAAGCAGTCTAAGAGTTCAATTCCTTTTGTCATTAGCAAGTTTGTTAATGGGTTGAAATGCTTTGCTAATTGATTCTCTTTGGATTCTTTGAACCCATAATTCTAAGCCTTCTGAATGAATCACTGTTCTAATCACATTTTATTTCATACATGCATAATGATATCATAGGATGGTAAGAAAAAGCTCCAGCTGAAATAGACAGATTTGGTGGTTTTAAAATGAAGTCATGAGTAGGATTTCTGACCTTCGTGTTTTTGCTGCTCCAACTCCTAGGCATATGACAGATTATTTTATATCTGTGCAGCTGGCTTTATCTTCTGTGAATGGAGGTCATGGTAGCACTACTTTAACCTAGAACCATAATAAAGAAATTACCATTTACAGTATTTGCAATTCTTTCAGCATTGTCCATTGCTTATGAATAGGTTGATTTTCTTTGAATGTATCATTTGCATCTGATCAACAGTTTCCAAGGTGATTCTGATAGGGTTAACCAAATATAGTCTTGAGTCCATTATAAGATTCTTTTGTCTCTTATTGTCTTTTCTTCTTTCAACTCTTTTCACCTAAAAATACTATAAAACTTGGCTTCTTTGGAGCCCAGTTCAGATTTAAACAAAACATAAGAAAATAGAAAGAGAACAAGTATTTTTCTGCATTTTTAGTATGAATTACATGCCAGAATTAACAAATGACAGAAAAAATGACAAGTCATATCATTATTCTATCCAATAAGTGAATAAGGAATAAAATCATCATTTTATAAATCACCTGAAGGGATGAATGTTGAGTTTGATTATCAGTAGTGGCTGGTATCCAAAAGCAGATATTATACTCTGATATTGAATGCATGTAACACTATCCATGAAGTACACTTGTGGCCAAACAAAATTGAATGGACACTCCAACTCTCAAACTGCTAGACTTAAGAAAGAAAATATCATAAATATCATTTAGACCCATCAAAGTAACTGCAAATAAAAGATTACAGTCAGACTGGTATATTAGAAAAATATATATTGGGCCTAATTGGGTGGAAACTTGGCTGTAAGAACTTGCTGTGCAGAAATGCTAGAAACACGAACAGAACCAATTCTGAACTGACCTGATTCTTCTTTGGTTCCTTTCTTTATGTTTATCTTTTGACTATAATGAAAGGAGTTCTGCTTTTTAATTTTAATGTTAGTACTAATCTAATAGGTCAGATCTATATTTCCTGTTTTGGGAAGTCAAGGGATGAGGATTGTCTGTTCAATTAAAGCCTGGGCTATATAGCAGGGACCTTCCTGAAATGGATACAGCAACAACAACAACAACAAAACAAGCAAAACCAACCAGTCAACCAAACAAACATGGATTTCAGTTTTCACTAAGATGAATTATAACTCCCAAGTCTAGATTGTGCTTTCTTGCTTTGATTAAGTTTATGTTATCCATATCTATTAACTTTATGTTAACTCTGTCCTATAAAACAATAAGGTATTACCATGTAAATGTGGAAGAAATGAGACTTTTGAATGAAAAAGTTGAAGAATATAAGAGAAATAAAATTGAAATTATATTCCTTGCCCCTGCTTGTTAAAATTGATTAAAAGTGATAAAATTAGTAGGGTTTTCAAATAATAGCTCATTGGTCTTTAATTAATATGCATATGTTGACATCATTCATTGTGTCCCTTAAAAGTCATTTTAGCACTTTTCAAAAACCAAAATATGAATCCTACAAGTTATATTCTTCACATAGCTTTCAGAGTGGGAATTTGAATTTATCAGTGAAAATGTTGATGCACCTTGCTAAGTCTACAGTGAATGAGATGTAGTACATGAGATGAAAAAAATGTTATTTTAAAATCCCAAATAAATATCCAGAACTTTATATTCTGCCTGGTAGGAGGTAATATTCGGTAAATACTCCGTGAATGAAACCATGTAACAGTGAGCAGTACCAAAATCAGGAGTGTGGGATTTAGATAGTGTACTAAGGAAAAGCAATGGCCAACTATGTCTACCTGTAAATTCAGAAGTTATAGAAAGATAAGTTATTTAACATTAAAAAGAGTAGATAAAAATAGACAAAAGAATCTACTTTTATTTAGTTTCCAATGAGATAATCTCTAATTGAAATAAAGATAAAGAGTTTTATAAGGAGTGTGCAGGGAATTAAAAAGAAAAAAAAATTACCTAGAGCTAAGTGAAATAATCATCAGTATAACTAGTTGTGATTATTCACTCTGACTCATGGAATATAACCTTGTTTCCTGGTGGAGAACAGGTAGCTAGGACAGTACATGTTTGTAAATATTCAGTCACGAATGAGTGTAGTAGTTTTGAATTCCACCTTTGCTTTTGCATTACCATAAAGAACAATACTTACTGTTCTGCCTCAACGTATGCAGCTTTCTCTCTGCAGTTATTCTTATCCCGTTACTTTATTAGTCTGACCTTTTTACAGTGAAAGAGTACTCCTCTTAAATTTTCATTTATTATTGTGGTGAGTTTTATAAAGATGGAACATTGAAAAAGATTGTGTTTTATTGATTGGTGGAGTTGATGTAGGACTATAAAGCAGTGTGTCAAAGTTTTAAATAATCTTCTTTTCTGTTCTATCTCAGGCCCAGCTTAGAGGTTAAAAGGTATCAAGCAAGTGAAATTATAAATCCAGTTTACATAGTTTTTCCAAAGACATTCAACTACTTCTTTCTTATTATGTCTAAGTAAAACTCATTATCTGTTTTGTTTTAGTAATAATTACAAGGTTCTCCTCTAAGCTATTCTTTACTGTCTCCATTATTCTCCATCGTATAGAATACTTTGGAAAGGCAAGCATATAAATATGATAAAAGAATTAAGCTGTTAAAATAAATTAATTTATTGTGGAACAATGTATTCAAATCTTACTTGCTCGATGGATTTTGCTTTAATGAAATTCTCCAAAGAACAATACATCATATTGCAAAGACTGAAATTATACATTAAGTGAAATGACTGAATATGTTGTGTCTCAATTTATAGAAAGTTTCAATTGAATAATTAAGCTGTTAAATCATAAAATTTGCATAAAGGATTTTCTTAAAATAAAAGTATTATGTATTGTCACGGTATTATCTCTTCTTAAGTATAAACTACAGTAAAGTCAAATGCGTAAGGCCTATTAAATGTTGTATAATTCACCTAGTTTTAAGCTGTTTTAAAAATATACTTTATATTGATGCTTTAATCAATTTTTACTTAGTTATTGTGTCATTTTTAAGGTATTTTGAATGAATAAAAGAATATGTACATGATTTATGAGTTAAATAAATCAGCATAGAAGATTGGAACACTTAGATAATATTGAATAATTTTCTACTCATATGAAAAATGTTAAAAGAAACAAAGAATGTGTTTTATTGATATAATCATTGCAATGTCAGTTTATAAATGAATATTTAGGTTTTGTGGGTTAAATATTGAAGAAAAATGTTTACCATATTTTTCACTAGTACTCGTTATGAAATTTGTTATGGCAGCAAAGTTAGATTTGCAAATGGTTTATATAGAATCTGATTAACTTTTAGATTGTCCTTTATCTCTATTCAGCCAAACACAAACATATGCCATTACAAATAAACCACTAACGCCATTATTATAAGATATATTAAAATGTGTTGGAAACATGGATGACATCCTTTGCAGAGGATATATAGGTGAATTTAGAAATTTCTATTTCAATAAAATACAACTATATTTATCAAATACATATTATATATTTGTATATAAGTAAAAAATGTCAATCTTCATGAATTAAAATTATATTTAAAACTTAACCACTTTGCACTAACCTGGGACCCTATCTTGGATACTGGGAGGCCCTTTCTGTCTAAATAAGGAGCTGTTTTTATTGATAATCAAGGATGCAGGAGAATATACAGTTTTTTTCAAAGATATGGTCCTTGAAAGTTTCTCTATGTTCTACCAAGTGTTCCTATCTATACCCAGTTACATACTGGTAAAACTAAGTGAACTCAATCGATTTAAAAATATTAACATATAAAGGTGAACGAAAAATTTATAGAACAGGAGAAATTTTGAGTAGAAGTGGATATGGTTTTGTCAAAACATCATATGCATGACTGAAATTATCAAACAATATTTTTTTAATTTAATAAAAATTTACAAACAAGAAATCAATATCAAGTTCCATGATTTGTGAAAGCTTGGCCTGATTATGAAGGCAATTCAACTGTTATTCTTGTATTTTCGGTGCTGACCATTTATCTGGTATTGGACAAACAATTGTGTTTTGCTAAGGGAAGACACCTTCTCCTATTTAACCTTCTTAAGTTGCCTGTAGTTCTTTTTGGAATGTTATAGTCTCATGGGCTTTCCTTTTCTGCTTTGGCGTGTCTATTATGGAGGCAATGCTACATTTAATACATTAATGTGACCTTAAATTATTTTGAAATTTTACTGTAAAACTTCATACTCATATCTAACAATAAATACACAAATATTGTACAAACAGTATAAAATATAACCATTGGATACTGTAATAATTTAACTCTATTTGCAGTTGATGAAATCTGATATGAGCCTTTTTAACATCATAATTGTATCACTTCTTCTGTTCTTGTCCTCCCTAGACCCTGCCAATCAACCCTCATTGCTCACTTTCAAATTCATGACCTGGTTTTTCATTGTGTGTGTGTACAGGTATATTTCTAAATATAACCTACTCAGTCTTAATACTGTTATTCTTGTATTTTTGGTGCTGACCATCTATCTGGTATTGGACAAACAATTGTGTTGTGCTAAGGGAAGACACCTTTTCCTATTCAACCTTCTTTAGTTGCCTGTAGTTCTTTTTGGAATGTTATAGTCTCATTGGCTTTCCTTTTCTGCTTTGGCATGTCTATTTTTGTCATTGTGCCAGCTTATGTTTTTAGCAAGCCACATTGGTGAGATTCTGTAAGCTCAGCTCCTGACATTGCTAGGATACAGATTCTCACAGCACATTCCCTGATGCAGTGGCTTGTATACTCTTTCTGCTCCCTCTTCCACAGTGTTGAGTCTTAGGGAAGACAACCTGTAATACATGTGCTTCTGTGTATGTATGTGCATAGAAAACTTGAATGAAAATTTCCACTCTGAGCTGAGAATATCCCATGACTATCCCATCCCAAACTCCAACTCCTGACATGAAAATCCACATCTTTCTGACTTGGTCAGGGTTGTCCAAGAGGCTCCTCAAATGTATAGGCTATTGCTATTTCCCTTGGTCGACCCCAGGGGTGTATTGATAAAGGCACCATGAAATTCAGGCATAGATTTCAGAGTCCATTGAACTGAAACTAAGCTGAGTGTCTCCTCCTTGATGACTAACTTTCACTCTACTAGAAGGGGTCAGCTGTCAAAAGGGAACAAACTAAGTCTTCCCCAGCTATGATGTCTTTGAATATCAGGCCTATGGGATGTGTGTGTGTGTGTGTGTGTGTGTGTGTGTGTCATCATTTTTTTTCAATGACTTGTTCTTCAGCCTTTTAGGTGAAACAGCAGGGAAGCTGAGCTGGAACATATGTATCTTATATTCATCTAACTGTCACTCAATTTTGATATTAGCAGAAATTAGAGGACACAATATTCAGCATCTTTTCAACTGTAGCGAAGGACAATGCTATGGTATAATGGCCCTGATAGCTCTGCTATAAAGGACATTTATTGTCCTTTCCAGAAACCAATCCACATATAGACTTGCTAAAACTGCTACGGTTCAGCAAGTTATCATTACAGGAATTTATTGCATTTCGTCTAGACTAGAATATGGATGATAATTTTCTTTTGCTTACTGTTGTTGTTTTCTGTCTTTGTAACACTCTTTGAACAGACAGGTTCTTTGTCACTTGCCACGCAGCCTCTGATGGGATTGCATCATGTTTTTTGGGGTATGCGTTGGGAATTAGTTTGTGATATGGGCTTTTAAAGTAAAGTTTAAGTATGATGGCACTTGCTTTCATTTTAATTGTGATGCTCTAAAGTGAATCCTCAGTGGATCAGTTAAAGATGTTCATTGGCAATGCAGATCATTGTGTGATACAAAAGTTTTTGGATTTGGCTTGCTCTTTGTGTGTGTGTGTGTGTGTGTGTGTGTGTGTGTGTGTCCCTTTGAAATTTCTGAATCTTTCTTCATGGGCAGGATAGTATTTTGCTTTGGGCCAAGAAACTAACAATGATATATCAGTTGTTTTAAAATATGAAAAAAGTATTCTGATATGTCTAGATTTTACCAGTTCAAAATTAAATTGTTCAAGGAACGTTGTTCTTCCGATATTCTAAGCAGAATCTTGCATTCATCTCCAGATTTTAGGCAGTAGCTGACAATTCCTGGCTTGCTCATATGTGATTCCACTCTTGCCTCCTCCTTTATAAATTGCCTACCCTTTATCTAAACAACACCTTGTAAAGGACAATAACCACAGAAGATCAGTGGTTTACCCAATGTAGTATTCCCTGCCGTTGACAAATTACTACTGCACAGACAACCTTCCCATATAAACTCATACTCCTAGGAACAAGGAGTGCACACTTCAACGTTTATTTCCCTAAGTCTTGCTTTCAGGTGCCTTACTGTATCAACTAGAAGATCTGGAAACAAAACTCAAGAATCAGCATCTCTAAGATCTTTCTAGATGATTTTCATATGCAGGCAGATTGCAGCTATCTAGAAACCAATGTTCTTTTTTTAAGGACAGAGTTGTGAACAGTGCTTGTTCACTGCAACTGAAATTAAAGGTGATTGTGAGATCTGTCCATGCTGGGAATCAAACCTCGGTCGTTCGTAAGAGTCCCACATGTCTTTAATCATGAAGCTATCTCTGTCTCTTTTGTACCATTTTTAAGTGTGGAAGGTTGTTTCTAATCTCAAATATATATTGATTATTATAAACAGAGCTCATCAGTTCTTGTTTGTTAATATATAAAGATTAAATATTTTGGTTCTTGAAGTATGAAGTTTTAAGTAATAGTTATTTAATTTATTAATATGTAATTTCATTTACACTATATACATATATACATGTATATATGTTAACATAACTAAGTAGCACAGCTACAAAGCTTATTCATAGAGTAGTAGACAAATGTCTTCATTGAATTTAGAGAGAAATGTTATAGCAAGATTATCTGAAAATCAGTTGTTATGTATTTCATGAACAGGAATGGGAAAGGGGGCCTAACATCAGATTTGTTTAACTAATAAAAAAGATTTTAATATTAAATAATATTTCATTGCCACAAAGCATTAACTGTGACCATCATGTGTCTAGAGTGGTGTCATACAGTGTTGTTAACAATCTTCTGATACTATTCTGGTCAGTTACATCCAGAAGGTATGTGGTCATTGATCCCTAATACCTGCTGAAGTAGAAAAATAAATGTAAAGATGCCTTTAAAATAATTATTCAGAGCTCAGTCTTGCTTAGCTTTGTCAATGCTTTTTTGTAGGTGGTCTTACTGGGATATTTCAAATTGTTTTCAAAACAATTTTGTTTAGTGTCCTACTATTTACTCCCAAGTATGCAATAGTACTATTTGCCTCGGCTGTATTGAGGTTTACCAGTAAAATCATAATTTCCTATAATGATTTTTTGAGAGTGTATGATATCAGTAATTTAGATAATAAGGATGTATGAATTTGAGATTTGTGGTCCAGATTAAATACATCTTTTAGTGTTGTTAAGTGCAGGTGAGACATCAGGGAACTTTTGGGTACAGCCCTCTTCTTATTTCTAATTGTAATAGGGAAATATAACATTCATGAATTAAGATCAATGTTTTGACCTCTTCTCTCTTTTCATTCTGTGTAATGTAGGAGCGTGTTCCTGATAGTCCGTCACCTGCTCCATCTCTGGAGGAGGGCCGGAGGCCTGGCAGCCACCCATCATCACACCGCAGCAGCAGCGTGTCCAGCTCCCCAGCGCGGACCGAGAGTTCTTCCGACAGAATCCGTAGGTCTTATCCTTCTGCTTGTCACCATCTGAAACTTTATTAGGTGCAGCTGGGCTTTCTAATCAAAATGCCCTCATTCCAAATAGATCTCAAATGTATCATGTACCGAATCCTCCTAGCAATAGCCATTCCTCAGACTTATGTGTCCCAGTTTGGGATGCTATGAAGGATGACGCGACATTAACAGGTTCTGATATAAGATCCTCTCTTTGATACTACACAGAAAGATTTGAGCTATGAAACAATAAAAAGTAAGTAATCTTTCAGTTAGTTTCAGTGAGTTTCTGAAGTTCACAACCAGTTCCCAACTATCTATCACCTAACTACGTCATTTCTGGTTTATTTAAGTGCATTACTTCAATGGAAAACTCTGCTATTTTGCAATTCGTCAGATTTTAACACTCTTCCCAATTTAATAAAGTTATTCACAAGTATGTATAACAGAAATCAAATTTGTAAATTCCAATAATTTGCCATTTAGCTGTTTACTGAATTAAAAAAATTCAATTTTACTATTTTGGTTTGGAATAAAGAGTAATATATACTTTCCTAATGTAATTAAAAACTTAAAGTAGGTCTTCAACATATTTTATATAAAAATTAGAACATTGAATCTTCAGTCTGGTGAAGTGGCTTAGCATTTAAGAGTACTTGATGTTCTTTCAGAGGACTGGAGTTTGTTTTCTAGTGTCTATATCAGATGACTCACAGATATTTGTCATGCTAGCTCCAAAAGAACCAGCATTTTAATTTCTACATAGAGGAGATTTCACCTATGAAATTATAGAAAAATTATAATGTTAGCATTATTATAGTATTATTTTAGGTAGTACAGATATTTTTAAATTTAATGAGTTATTCAACTAATACTTATAGAGCAAAGTGATTTTCATTCACGCCATATTTTGTAGGGTAAAACACAATAAGGATAGTAAAAAAAATGGTGTTAGTTTTTAATAGCAGAAAACTATACTGATTTCAGCAGGAAGGGAGAAAATCACTCCTATTAACCTTACACTTTGTTGTTGAGAACGTAAGTTTTCCAGAAGGCAGAAGTTTATTTATTAAAGAGATAACTTGATGCAGTACAATAAATATTGAATATGTTATTGGTCACACTAACATAAACAGGCCATGTAAAAATCAAATTCTAACCATGGAAAAGGGTTTACTTTATGTGACAATAATTATAGTAAAGTCATGTTATTTTTGGTGTTTTCTGCTTATCCTTAAAGATTGCCATTGGTTATCAATCTCAAGTAATTTTGCTAATGAATTATGATGTTAAATTTGGGTATTGTGTGTTTGTTATTTTTTTATTCTAAAAACATTTCAACTGATAGATGCTAAGCATGTTTTCTGATGTTGTGTTTGTTCTTTGTTTTGGGGTTAACAGCTGTCCATCAGAATGGGCTATCCATGAACCAGATGCTGATGGGTTTATCCCCAAATGTGCTTCCTGGGCCAAAGGAGGGGGATTTGGCTGGTCATGACATGGGGCATGAGTCAAAACGGATCCACATTGAAAAAGGTAATTTATGATTCTGTGCTTTTTCTTTTGTTCTGGAAACAAAGTGTGACATGTATTCTGCATTAGTAAAATAAGATAAATATTTTAAGTGCATACTGTAAATAAAATATTAGGCTTATTCAACAGAAGGTGTCTGAATAAAGACCAGCTACTTTCCTGATACACAATGGTAAGTGACAATTTAATTTTCATAACATATTTGAAAGAGAATAATTTGTCCCAAATATTTTTTTATTTATTAAATTCATTGTTTGTGTTTCTTAATGTACCCAAAGCCATTTTATCTTACTTAGCATGACAGAACATAAAACAGGTCACATAAATTCTTTTTGATTTAAAGATACATGATCTTTAAGTCTTTAGGATTTTCAAGTGAATCTTTGTAGACATTTTACAGAATGTGAAAAACAGGATAGATAGCTCAGTCTTTGAAGGGCTTGTCTTGAAAACATTAGGATCTGAGTTCCATCACCAGAACATAGACAAAAAAAAAAGGCTAAGAAAATGGTGATTCTGTGCTTGTGATCTGAATTCTGAGGATTTACTTTCCCTTTCCTTCCTTTGCACTCTCCCATACCTCCCTGAACTTTTTCAAATTCATACTGGCCAGGTTTTTAAGATATTTTGTAAATAGTTCAAATTTTACACATATTAATTACCTGATGGGCTATTTGTATACAAATCAAACAACTTTGTTTTGCCTAAGATCTGATACTTTAAAGTTGAGGACACACAGTATTTGTGTAGCATCAACAAGATACTACGTTTAACCCTTTCCATCAGCTCATCACCGAGTCCCAGGCCCTCTAAATTTCTAATTCCAATTTTCCATGTGTTCTTCTTCAATACTAAAGAACATTCATGTTATATATCCTGTTTCACTCATATTTAATGTAAGATTATTATACCGTACAATTATGAAAATTGACATATCAGGGAAATAATTTGTAAAATTAAGTTCTTCAGCAATAGTTTAATGTAAAGATTGATTAGATGAATAAAGAAGTAATGTTTTCCAAAGATTCAGCAACTGAGTAAATTTCTTAAGAAAATAAGTGGCTATTTCCTCAATTTTCCATGGATGCTGTTTAGCTGGTACAAGGTCAAAAGCTATGAGGAGCCTGTAGATGTGACTCAGCCAGTGGACCGTACTTTAAACACAAGAGACTCTAATTTGATCCATGGCACCCATATTATGGAAGGAGAGTCCCACTTCCAGAATTTTGTCCTCTGATCTGCAAATATGTTCCTTGGCATGCACACACAGATTTACATAACAAAGAAATAAAACATAATTAAAGACAAATTGACTGGTAATATACATTGGATATCAATATACAAGAGTTGAATTATTTTAAAGAATATTGGTGTCCAACACTGGGGATTGAAATATAAAATCTAGAGATATCAGTAAAGGGACAGTTCAGACAGCCAATAGCTACAGCAGTGAATCCCCATAGAAAATGTCATAGGGAACTCTACAACCTTATGTTTCAGGTTTAGTTTATTTGGAATGGCCATGAATTAAGAGTTTACCTAGACTACTGATTTGTTGTAATTTTTATGTTATTACTACAGAATATTTTTAAAAATGACATGCTATATTTCTTGTTCATCCTTAAGTCCACAAATTTACAATATTTATCTTCTTCTTTAGATAGAATTTAGATAGAATTTCTTGGAAATTCTTTATTTATTAATGCACTCTCTCTTTTAATGAATAAGCTCTGAGCCATTTGAACATTTACAGTGATTATAAATAACCAACATTGTCTATGTACTTGTACTAGTTAGCTTTAATTGCTAGAGAATAATAAGAAATAAAAAAGAGCAGTGAAACCAAATATGGTTATTACATTCTTTACACAGCAAGGTTAAAGTCAAAAATGTCTTTAGTGATATGATTTTACATAGAGTATTCTAACTATGAACATAAATGGCACCTTAATGCTTTATTAAAGTTAATATTGCACCAGGGTTTTCTAAATGGATTCCCTCTCAGAACAAAGAGACCCTAACCAAATCCCAGGAGTATCTCAATATTTTATCTACAAAATTAAATGTTTAGCATTCTGTCTGGGTATTTGAAACTACCATTGATTTCAAATCATGGAAATTTTAATAGATGTTGTTATAATTATAGTGCCTTGTTTTATGTTGCTCTTTCTCTTGGATGAACTCTATCTCTTTCATCTACTTCCAGCATACTGAATTAATTGTAAATATTCATGGGCTTTCTAGATTGATAGAGTCTGCTAAATTAAAAATTGTTTTTTTTCATGACTCCATTTATCATATCCCTCACAATAGCCCTGCAACTTTCTTACTACTCATATCTGTATTGAACAAGTAACTTTATTTAGAGAAATCTGTAGAAAAATTAATTATATATTCATGTCATTTGCAGCTTGAACTTTTTATGTGCAATTTGCTTTCTAACAACTAAATCATTCAAAATGCAATAATTCTTAGGAAAACATTGATGCTTTGCATAGATAGAAAAATTCATTTTGTGCCCCAAATGATTGTGGTGTGAAGTCTTAATAATCAATAACCTTTGAACATGTGTGTCTTCTTTAATATGAAAACCTATTGTCTATAATCCATGTGACAAAGAAAGAAATTACTATCAGTTCATGGTTAAAAGCTTTATAAACTTAGAGTTCAGAAAACAAATATCTGAATTTTTCTCTAATTATTATTCCTTTTGCATAAAGAAGACTCCAATGGAGTCTTAAACCTTGAGAAGGTTTAATTAAGCCACATTTAAAATATGAAGAAGGAAAATTGTTTTATATTGGAAAGTATAGACATTTGAACTTCATGTGAAAATCCCAGGCATACTGAGAAATGTTTATTAAGGTTTTTTTAAAGTCAAGAGTTTGTAAAAGATATATATTGAATTAAACTTGTTTTGCAAATTAAAAATCAGTTACAGTATTCTTTTAAAAATTATTTCCTTAATTATTAAAGTCATAGTATAATTACATTATTCCCCTATCTTCTTTCTCTCTTCAAACCCTCCCATATACTCTCCCATGTCTTCTGTCACTCTCTATCAAATTTATGACCTCTTGATATTAGTTGTAGTTACAGTCACATATATATATATGTGTGTGTGTGTATATACAGTCACATATATATATATATATATATATATATATATATATATATATACACTCAATATATAAATAGAATCTACATCATCTAACATATGCAAGCTTCCCAAGTTCCCTGGTGCTTTCTGGGTGTCGAAACATCATGACTCTTTTTCCTTTGAGTAGAAATCAACCAAAAGGCAGTAAGTAGGACAGGGTTACATGATTCTCATGATTCTCATTGTTTTCATGACTTGGGTCTTAGATCTTAACTAGAAGTGATGTGGGGTTAAATACAAGACAGATTCACACACACAGAAATCTGGGCTAGGTTGGTCTGGACTCTCAGATGAAGAAGCAGCAGCATCACAGAAGCTCAGTATATATTTTATATAGAAATGAAGAGAAAGGAAGCATCATTGTATAAGCAGGCTCATTGCAGATAAACAGAAATTGGGTTAATATATACTGATGGACAAGGGTGCAGGTTCAAAGCCTCTTAGAAACAGGCTTTGTATGGAAGAGCAGTCTTCAGGATGTGAACATCTGTAGGGATAAGGCCATGTGGAAACATTTTCTATACAGACTATTGACAGTGACTATTAGAAGGCTTATGCCATCCTTCAGAGCTGCTCTAGGGAAAGACTTTCCAGCTATGATAGCATTGAGGCTTTGGGGTCCTTGACAGGGCTGTGAATATCCAATAACACACATTCAGTTGGGACTTCACTTGCTCTCTATATTAGTGAAATTTGTCTTAAATTACTTTTGCCTTTAGATTATTCTAATATGATGTGACTAATTAGTAAATATGCATTAGAAACCAAATATGTAAAATAACCAATGTAGGTAAATTTCCACTTGTCCTCTTCTCTGTTCCCTTTCCCCTCCCTCCTCTTCCTTTTCTACCTCACTTCTCACTTCTTCACTCTCTTCCTGCCACTCCCTAATTAAAATATGTTTTACTTTTTTCCTTTTTCAAATCTACTTTCCTCAATATAATGTAGATTACTTTTGCTTCTGAGAAATAGAATACTTTCCCTCACTAGTGTCTTCTGCAGGGAATGAGAATTTTAGAAGCAGGGCATATCTGAGGAGGGCTGCTAAGGAGATTTTTATCAGGCCATAGAACATTTTCTTTGTGGGAAACTGTTCGTCCAGCACTGTTCATGATTTCCAGAAACAGCTGTCACTGTATAAAAGAAATTTGTTTGTCAGTATGAATTGGAGGACAAGGTATGAAATTTACCAGCACAGATTAAAACAGCCATACGTAAATTTCTTTTCTTTAGTAATTTATTCTGTACTGCAGATCTTGTATATCATTTTTTCCAAAACTAGCTAAGCATGACTAATCTCGAGTTTCTTAAAATATGCCTTATTTTTTTGCATATCTTTCATTGTTTCAAACAATGGGATTTTAAAACTTTTAATATTACTTTAAGATTTTTATCTTCAGCCGGGCGGTTGTGGCGCACGCCTTTAATCCCAGCACTTGGGAGGCAGAGACAGGCGGATTTCTGAGTTCGAGGCCAGCCTGGTCTACAGAGTGAGTTCCAGGACAGCCAGGACTATGCAGAGAAACCCTGTCTCGAAAAACCAAAAAAAAAAAAAAAAAAAAGATTTTTATCTTCAAAAATGGCTTTTTCTTTAAAATGATAGATTGGCATTATACTAATTAATAGTAATATTATATTCTACCATATTAGAATTTATTATCTCATGTAGTTATCACATGGATTTGTCTAGAATAAAATCCCCTTCTCTGCAGAATCTCCAATGTTTTCACATTTTCAACATATATTACACTTTGAATTGTGCATTCAGTATGTGAGGTCCAGCATCAAATTCAAATTGTAAGACCAGACCTGACTGCAACTAACTGTCTTTACCCACTGAAACAGTCTACTGATCCTAGAGCTTACTCCTTCATCTTAGGCACTCTTATGACTCTTCATACTGAACATTAAAATAAATCTATGTGCTAAAAAATAATTTTGGTTGTTACAAGACATGATGTATTTTATTTCTTCAATTAGACTTTTTATAACTTCTCACTTGTAAGTACTTAGATCAGGCATCCTTCAGTTACAAACCATATCTCTTTATCTTATTACATGGTTATTATTATTATATTCATATAAGCCATTTGCATCCTTATAATGCATTCATGTAATGCATTTGCATCCATCCCTGCTACCACTTCACCACAAATTCATGAATTCTCTATTTAATTTTTGTATATCCAATAAGCTCATTCAGTGCTACTTCTATATCCATTCTGTAGGACCACCAACTAGAGTACAGGTAGACTCTAGAGGCACACCTTTCTAAGGATGGGACTTCTTGAGTCCTTTTCCATTCATGATAGGGTTTTGACTATCTTCATTTTCTGCATACTTTGACCATGCATTGGAAGTCACAGTAAGTTCATTTGTGTAACTGTATGGTCATGTCCAAAAAATGTTGTTTCTTTGTAAATGTCCACTACCTCTGGCTCTTACAACTTCTACATTTTCCCTTAATTGAAAATTCCTGATCCTTGGTGATATAAGTGTCTCAATTATGGTGGAGGACTCTACAATCTCTAATTTTCAGAATGTTCACTCTGGTTGTGAGTCTCTGTATTAATCACCATCTACTACAATAAAAGAGTTTCTCTATTAAAGAATGAGTGATGCACAAACGTATGTGACTAAAGATAAGTATGTAGGAGGCATTTCATTACTGTATTCATTCAGCAGAATACTACCATTGGATTCTTTGCAATGGATTATGACATAGCTAGACAATGGTTTGGAAAGCAGTTAATTATACCAGGCATGGGTTCCATTTTGTGTAACAGGCTTTATATTCAATTGAGAAAAGAGTAGATGATTGTTCACATATGAACATGCCAATATTGCACAAGTGTGTTAACATATTCACTATAGCAAGGAAATAGAAACAATTTAGGTGCCCATAAATGAATGGACAATGGAGATTTAGCTCGTATACATAATGGAAGATTACTCACTTATTATGAAATTCTCAAGTAAATATATGAAACTATAATAATCTGTCAGAATCAGAAGATCGATAGCCAGGAGGACAATGATACAAGTCTCTATTGCATGTGAATATTAGCTTTTATATTAAGATATGTATGTTGAAAATGGA
>NW_021620932.1:2807482-2823059 GCF_004785775.1 Grammomys surdaster
GGGTAATTTTACAGACATAATCTCATAACATGTATGTAAAATCATTGTGAGTGGTTTCTTAGCAATATTTTAATGATAATAAAAGAAAAATATACATTATATATATATATATATATATATATATATATATATATATATACTTTTTAAGAATTATTAATTTAAAAGTAACTATGTGCCTCAGGACTTCATTTGTTATTTGCATACAGTTCCATCTTTTTAAATTACAATATGATTACATCTTCCTCCTTCCTTTTCTTCCTCCACACAACCCTGCCAATCCCTTCTTTTTATCTTTCAAATTCATAGCCTCTTCTTTTGTTAAATATTGTTATATGCATATATATGCATATGTATGAATGTGCATTCATTTATATCCTACTCTGTCAGTGGAATGATACTTGGATGTTGTAGAGGAATTTTAATCCAGTGACATGGCTTCTCTGGCAAAGGATTCCATTCTTAGACATAGCTCCATGAGATGCTGCTGGAATGCAGACATGCCACACACATTTAATCCCTCTGGCTGAAATACAGGCACACCTTTTGCACACACTTTTAGGGTAAAATTTGTTTGTTGAAGGAAGCAGCCATGTTTGAAAGTAATGTCTAATTGAGGGGCAAACAAAATGATCAAAAGGAAAAGATTTGACAGAATGAGTCAGAGATAGAATATGCCCAACTTCTATGAGAACAGCAAAGGAAAGAGAAGCTATTTAAGAGCAGTCCAGGAAGAGAAATTCAGTCAGTTAAGAGTCTGTTCAATGACTGCAGTGCAATGTTGAGTTTGTTCATGACTTTATGCAGTTCAGTGCAGGTCAGCAGAGGCAGTTTGTACCAGGGAATGAGGATACAGAAGATTAAAATTAATTGCCAGAGTTAGTTTAATATCAAGCAGAACAATTCAGTCAGAAGATAAGAAAAGCCAGATTGAATGCCAGCTTGGAGAGGAGTTTGAACCAGAACAGCTGAATTGAACTAGCCAACCAGAGTTCAGAAAAAAACTAGAAAGAGTGAACTTATTCATCAGTAAGCCTACAAGACAACAATTATATCAGCCAAACTCAAGTTATTTTTATAGTATATATGTTTTTCACAGCTAATGGTTTGGTATTAAAGAATGAATTATTTTGTTCTCAATAGAGAAGACCAACTTTCTGGCTCATAGATGTCCTCAATTGCCTATAGTTCTTTAAGGTTGAGGCCTCATGAGTTTTTACTTGCCAGCATTGATATGTCCATTTGTGTTGTCATGGTTCAACTCATATTTGTAGACTCATGTTAGTAAAGCCTTATGAATGTAGCTTCTGATATTTCTAGGAGCCAAGATCTCATAGCATACCTCCATATCCTCACTCATCAATCTTTATGTACTCTCTTTTTCAATGTCCTCTCAGCCTCTAGGAACTAGAATTGTTTTAAAGACGTACTCATTGGGTCTGGGCTCAACACCTTGCGTTTTGGTTGTTTTCTTTTTTTTTTTTTTTCTAAAATGCTTCCCATTTGTGGTAAATAGAAGTTTCTTTGATGAGGGATGAGAATTTCAGTTATTTGTGAGTATAAGGATAAATGTTTAGACTTTGGTTAGGGATCATGCTGGATTAGTGGTTGTTATAGGTTCTCCTTCAAGTTGACGAGTACACAGAAATACTTCTATTTCTTTTCTCTGGGGCCCACTCCATGGATAGATTTTTAAAATGTACAGTTAACCTCAGAGATGTAGACCATTTATATTTTAGTGAAAACACTAGAATAAATCTTGAGAAAAATACACACAAAAACATCTTAAGTCACAGGGTAGATGTTTTTCTTAAGGAAATATTGTGAGTATAGTGTTTTCAAATGTATCTGAACAGAAAAAGCCTCTTTGAGTTTTATTATTTTTTATATTTGAGAAAAGACATTGGGCCTTATATAGCTCTAACTGTTGTAATAAAAGAGAAAAACATTTCAATGTATACTATTTTTCTCTAATTCAATATCATCTTCTCATTTTATCTAATATAAAATCTAAGTGAAGAGAGATTATTTAAGCATAGCATATTTGCTTGCATCCTCATTTTTGCGAGCTACTCTGTGTATTATTGAAAAACTACACCATTAGGGGTGATAACTGTAGTTATCTACTGAGGTCTAAAGTGAAATTCAACTCCTTCTCCACTTGTGGATATGAAAATATCACAAAAAGGCACATAATTATCTAAAGAAAAGACAAATATTTCTCTAAAAGTCTTTTCTTACTCATCTAAGAATTTTTGTTTTACATGTTACAATATTGAAAATAATACTCAAAAGGAAATGAAAGACAGCATTGTGTTATTGTATATAATACAATCTCACTAGTAGTCCAGCAGTCATGATTCAGTCAAAAGTTCTATAATTAAATAAAATTCTGTTCTTTGGAGTTGATTATAGCAAATATAATTAAATCTAATCATGTTATATTCAAATATAGATAAGCTTTCACTTTTATAAAATAATGCAAAAGGAGAGAAATCTAGGCTAGTGATATTCGAGTCTCTTCTTATATATTGATTTGTATTTAGTCTGACTTAACATGATCCTTGTCATTCTAATGGCCCTTACAAACTTTTTGCACAAGGCTTTAAATATTGCTGGTAATGTAAATATCAATGCTTAAAATTCCTTAAATGTCTCATTATTTTTAAAATTAAATATTAAATACGCAATCAAATGATCAGAGTCCAGGTATTACTAAATAAGCAATAGAATGTATGATATCTTCTTTTCTCTACAATATCAAAAAGGATGCCTAATCTTCAAAACGTTATGTTTCAAAAAGTCATGGATTTCAGATTCTATGCAGCATGGCAGAGGACGGAGAGTAGAGAAACTTTTAAAATGCATTTTATCAATTCTTTGAAAATATTACATAATGTACTTTGATTATATTCATCCCCCTTGTCCATTCTCCTGTAGATTTACCACTAACACACACCTAGCTTTATGTCTTTACTTTTTTAATCCCTTGAGTTCTAGTAAAACTACATATATACTCTCAAGTGTGTGGTTATCCACTCACTCTGGTTTAGACAAGGTACAAAAGAGAAATTTAGGTATAATAGAAGAATTTCAGAAAGATGTTAGAAATGATGATGATGATGACATTAGCAATAAAAATTATAAAACTCTAAAAGTATCACTGTAAAAATCAGTTTTATATAACTAAGAATCTAACATTCTCATAGAAAATTGAAAAGCTTATGGAACATACAAATTAATAAAATGATATAAGAATAAGCTATATTTTCTCCCCTTCAACTCAAATCGTATTGCTGTATCATAATATACTTTGATATTTGATTTATAATTTTAAAACTTATAATACTGAAAATAATACCTGGGCAAAGTTCAATGACTTAGCCATAAATGTCAGTACATTTTTAAGAAGACAGGAAGCTGAAGGACATTAAATGTTTTAAAAGCTCCATAGAATTCTGTAGTTGACTAATTTATAAAACTCCTAGAATCAAAATAATTGAAAACAATTCCCCTGCAAATACCACAGGGCATCTTAAGAGATTAAAAAAACATTAACTCTTAACATCATGTAAAAATGTCACTGAAATGCCAGGACAATTTCATTGTTTTCACTTAATTATCGCAGAAGAATTTTTGTTTTATGACAATGATTAAAAAGTTATCACCAAAATTTATAAAATCTTACAAACTATGTACACTCTCTAGACAATCTTAAAAATGTGGCATAGTAAATAAAATATGCATCTAATATGCAAAGTCCACATGCTTCTTTTTTTGTGATATTTTATTTATTTACATTTCAGATGTTATCCCTTTTCCCCATCCCTCTAGATACCTCTAATCCCATCCCCCCTCCTGCTACTTCTGTGAGGGCGTGCCCCCATCCACAGGCTTCTTATAAAGAGATAGTGTACTTAGGTTTTAAATAGTCAGCTGTCATATAGTACAATGGGATATAATTTCACTGTATTTTCCAACATTCACTTTTTTGTTGAAGGCATTAGATATTTTATTTGAATAATTAAATACTAAAACAAAAACATTAGTTCTTTCACCTCTATATATCATCACCACTAGAAACTACTGAGAAATAAAATGAACCATATGGACAATTGTTAAGACTTTGAAGAAAGTTACAGAAATGCTTCCTTTTAAACAAATATTTGTTGTTATGTAAGGAAGCAATCTTCTTTGTTAAGGGTAAGTGAGTCTTTTTCCACCTCTGTGTAAAATATTCTAAATTGAAGTTTCTTTGTGCCATTTGTTATCATTTTCCTTAAAATAACCCCAATGTAAGGGGTTACTAAGGTAACCCCTTATTGATTCTTGGGCACCTTCCTTATTCCAGGTCACTGTCTCATCCTGAAGATGCCCAGACCTCCTCTCCCCTGTCAGTTGCAAATTTCCATTCATTTTCATGGCCATCTAGCCATCTTTCCTGTCCTTCCCCACACCTGATACTGAATCCCCAGTACCCTTCCTATCACCCTTCCCTGTGAGTTCTCTCCGTCAATCTGCCTCTTATGACTATTTTATTCCCCCTTCAAAGTGAGAGTCAAGCTTCCTGGCTTGGGCCTTCCTTCTTTTTTTTTTTTATTGGATGTTTTATTTACATTTCATATGTTGTCCCCTTACCCCATCCCCCACCCACCCAGGAACCCCCTATCCCCTCACCCCTCCTCCTTCTTCTCTGCGGATGTAAACCCTGCCTACCCCCCACTCCCACCTCCCCACCTTCAAAATTCCCACCCCCTTGGGAGTCCAGCCTTCACGAAGTCAAGGATCTCTTCTTCCACCTATGCCCAGCAGGGCCCTCCACTCTTACATATTCAGCTGAAGCCCTGGATCCCTCCCTAAGTGCTTCTTTAGTTTCTTTGGATATGTGGAGTGTAACAGGTACCTGTATTTTCATGCTAATATACACTTTGGGGTCCTTAGGGGATCACATTACCTCCCCCAGGATGATGTTCTCAAGTTCCATTCATGTGCCTGCAAAATACATGATGTTCTGGTTTTTAATAGCTGAATAGTTTTCCACTGTGTAGATTACATTTTTTTTTTAATCCATTCTTCAGTTGAGGGACATCTCGGTTGTTTCCAGTTTAAAGTATTATGACAAAAGCTGCTATGAACATAGTTGAGCAAATGTCTTTGGAGGATGTTGGAGCATCTTTTGGGTACATGCCCAGGAGTGGTGTAGCTGGATCTTGAGGTAAAACTATTCCCAGTTTTCTGAGAAAATGTCAAATTGATTTCCAAAGTGCTTGTACAGGTTTCCACTCCTATCAGCAATGAAGAATGGTCTCCTGCTCCAGATCCTTGCCAGCATATGCTATCTCTTGAGTTTTTTATCTTAGCCATTGTGATGGATATAAGATGGAAACTCAGAGTTGTTTTGATTTGAATTTCCCTGATGACTAAGGACTTTGAACATTTCTTTAAGTGCTTCTAGGCTGGTTCACATTCCTCTGTTGAGAAATTCTCTTTAGTTCTGTACCCCATTTTTAAATTGTGTTATCTTGGTTTTTGAATTATTCATAAGTAATATTTCCATAATTTGGATTTATTTTTACAAATATTTACAGGAAAATTAGAAAGCTAACTCTAAATGTTACCCATCAGAATTTACCATGTTTAATATATTTAAGACAGGAAACATGATATAATCTTTACAGTCAGCATGTTAAAATATCTATGCACATGTGTATACGCAGGAAGGAGATGGTATGATTAACAGATAAATAACATTATATTTTTCAATTTTGATAATTAATCAGACTATGCACATTTTGACACTTATTTAGGCAATGTTAGAGAAGATGAAGTTAATTTTTTAAGTGTAATCTCTTTTGCAAGAACCTATGCACTAATTTGTATAATGTAAATTCAAAGATAATTACCGAATTATAAGAACTACTTTGTTATAGAGGATGAGGTTCCTATGATAAATCTATGAATTTGATCCATATTATAAGTTGCAATCATTAATGATAGTTATGGTGATATATGGTTCAATGATAACCCACATGTAATACCTATCCTTAGAATGACAAGACCAAAAGAATTTGTAATTATATTTACTTCTGAAAGATTATGGTTCATAGTTAAAACAGAAGAGGCATCCTGTCATTTTCTAAACCCGTTAAATGTGACAGAATCTATTTTTCTGCCAAGTTGTGAGGACCAGGCAGAGAGCAAATTTGCTGTGGTCAGCTAAGTGTAACCACTGGGCAGGAAAGTGAATTTAATAATGCATTATTGTTCTTCACTGAAGGTGAACTGTTACAGTGCCTTTGTTATGGCAGACTTTGCCTCTGCTTAGGTTTCCAGATGCTGTGTAGATTACCTGATTAAAATCTCTAATGCATGATAAAATGTACCAGGTATACTTTTATATTAGTTGAAATGCATCTCTGTTAGGACCATAATAAAGAATCTAATTAGAAATATTTTCCAATTATATTACACGGTGAATTCATAGTATAAAAAAAGCACTTGTTATATAAATGTGAAATAAATTATATAGTTATAAATATATACAGTTTATCTTAAACCAATAGTAGATTATTTTTGACACTGAAAATAAATTTCTAATGTCATGATGCAATTAACAGAATAATCTTTTAAATCATGGTTAAATCATGCCTTCCACATAGTAAAATTAGATGAGACCATTTGAGGTAGAATTAATTAGTTTACGACTGCATTATTTTCATTGTCATATCCTTGCCCAGTACATATTCTTTTAAACAAGGCAAAGCTTTCTGTACTTGAAAATGTTGATTAACTATGGTAATTTGCAAAGTTTAGCACTCAATTGGTTCATTTAAAAATATTAAAAAGCCTTTGTTTCTTCTTTAGGATGCCTTCAATGAAATTCACTAATATCCCAAAAGAATTAGATAGATAAGCAATATTTAGTTAACAGTGATAGTATGTGCAGGAAATTTATAGTTTTTAATGTGAATTCTGAATATTGATCATCAGTATCATTAAAGATTTTCAAGGTATTTTTGAATATAATGTATATTGTCATTTCTGTTAGCTAGATATATACTGTCATGATTGAGAATCAAACAGTTAATTTCAAAAGTAAACTCTCAGAGACTCAGCTTTGTTCTCCTAAGTCTTCCAAAAGAAGTATTTCTTGAAATCCATAACTGAAAAGGTGCATACATACTAATCTCTGGTTGTCATTGTTGAACTTTGCAGTAAAGAGGCAGAGAATAGCATTTTTTTTTCCTGAATACCAAGAGCATCCATCAATGAATATCACTACGGGCCATAGAACATTCAAGTTCAAAAGACCGAAGCAAACCAGGAGTTGACAAAAATAATAATAAAAACTGTGTTCACAAAATGTGCTTATAAAACAGTGAGGAGAAAAATTATCTTCCCCTTTCTTTTCTTCTTAACAAAGACATGTATCTGTCATAGAGTCATGGGAGTTTTAATTGTATCGATACTTAAAATGTACATATACATATTGAGATTCTAATTCCAAATATTAAAATATATATAACTGTGAAGTCTTCAGGCTTGAGAAATGATTTACCATAGTTGAGTAAATGAAATATCAATAGCTGCCTAAAATAATTTTAACATTTCAGTTATTTTATTTGCTTGACAGTCCCAATCACTAGCCTTTTTTTTTTTTAAGGATAGTAAAGATTTAGTAATGCTGAAACAGAACTAGTACTATTTAGATCATGAAATCTTAGTTATTTAAATAAAATGAGAGCTTTTGGAGGGTATTGAGTACTGGAAAAGGCCAGTAGACTTAATATATTTGTCCTGTTGCTAATATTTTGATGTTTTATTGCTATTGTATCATTTATGTTTCTAAAAGCTCCAGAAACTTTAGAAGATTGTTTTTGTTCATTGCTCGCCTAGAGACTTCAAATGAAGATTTTAATAGTTTATGCTCTGCATTTTATTAAAATTTAAAGACTTCTACAGACTTAGTATCAAAGATAATCCCAGGATCCCCTTCTGATCTCATCTTAGAGGAAACTTCTTTAGTGTGAGGTCATCGTGAATCACCTTTACTCTGTCTGGATGTTGTGGTTCCTCTGACATTCAAAGATCTACAGTCTGATCTTCTGGAATGACATTTCTTATTTACTAACACCAAGGATATAAATGCTATTATAATGTGGAATGCAGTAACAATACCCTTCAGACTAGAGCAAAGGATTTTGTAACCTCAAATGTACTTGCAGTTGATTTTCTCTTGGCTTATAGTTGGGATTATAAGAGTCTGCGAATGTAGTGTTAGCATTTCTCCAGTTTACATCCTATGAAATATTTTCCCCTCTCGTACAGAAGGCAAGATTTTCAAAGCTTTCTTTCTCCTACCTTGATTCTTCAAACCTCAGCAACAAGAACACCTGTTGTCCAAGACATAAGGAACACAAAATATCACAAACAAATACAGTTCAAAGCTGTGCTCACATGTTGTCATCATATTGAAGTAATGAAACTGAGTGCAGCATCAAGTATTTCATTCTAAATCTCAATTAGATTTTTAACCTTAGAATTATTTCAATACCCTCTCTTCTCTCACTCTTAGAAACAATCCATATGGAGCGGCTCAAAGGGCAATGTCCTGGGGAGCAGTATTTATTTAAAGGACAAGAAATACTACTGTAATATGAGATGAACTTCATTGAGAATATGCTTGCAATTTTAGAGAAGGAAGAGAGAATCCATTGAATGTTCAGAGAGTAGCCTATGTGATTGCTTTTTAATTTTTTTGTGAACCATGCTTTGTTTCATTAAAAAAGAAAAGCAGAAATATAGTTTGTTTGTATACAAGTCTCTGTAAAAATAACTCCAGAGTATAGAACGAGCCCAACTTGTCATTCATTCATCATGATTTTTTATTAATCATTTTATTCATTTACATTTCAAATGATATCCCCTTCCCAAATACCCCTCCACAAGCCCCATCCCATCCCCCCCTCACCCCTCCCCTTTGTCTCTATGAAGGTATCCTGAATCTACTCACCCACTCCCACTTCACCATTCTAGCATACCCCTACACTGGGGCATCAAGTCTCCACAGGACCAAGGTCCCCTCCCACTGATATCAGATAAGGCCAGTTCATGATTTTCTTTAGTTTCGAAAAGACATAGCTCATGGACTAACATGAAGCACTAGTAAAGACTGACAGATTTGTTGTGATTACATTGTTGTTGGGTAGAGAAATGGACCTTGGAAAGTCTTCTAGCACTTTTAATTATGCTATTATCATTTACTTAATATTCTTTTACATTTTAAACTATTATCTGGCAAAGTTTGCTTTTGCCATTTGATTATTATCAGTATCTGAAATCACACTTTAATAAATGATCATAAGCTTCAAAGAGAAAGAAAGGAAGAAAGAAAAAGAGGGAAAGAGAAGTAACTTTAGAAAAGAGGTGTACTGGAAATATCAACCTTTCTCTTACTATTATCTGTTTTCATGCACAATATTATCTGTATTCTATACCAAATATTAGTAACTATTCAACTTCACATTATTCAAGCAAAATGAAAGCACAAAGAGGAAAATAGGGAAAACAAGCAGGAGCCAAAATTCTTTAAGTATGACAAGTCCTTTGCTTTTATCAGGAAATATACAATTTGAAAGATATCAACAATAAATAAAAGGTATGTTAGTTTCCCTTTTTGTTGCTGTTGTAAAATACAGCAAAAAAATTATGAAGAGGACAAGATTTATTTGACATTTTCAAGTTACTGTCCATCATAGCCAGGAAACCAGAACATCAGACCCTTGAAACTTCTAGCCATATCCCATTCAGCCCAAAACAGAGAGCAATGAATCATGGCATCTATTCTGTTGCTCTGATCACTTAGCTCCAATTCTTTCAGTCCAGGGCTTTGCCCAAGAAGTGGTGCTTCCAAAATGCAGGATGAATCTTTCTACCTCAATTGAGAGAATTAAG
This sequence comes from Grammomys surdaster, assembly GCF_004785775.1. Classification (NCBI taxonomy): domain Eukaryota; kingdom Metazoa; phylum Chordata; class Mammalia; order Rodentia; family Muridae; genus Grammomys; species Grammomys surdaster. The sequence goes on from NW_021620932.1 coordinate 2,817,434, forward strand.
AAACTCCATCCCATGCAGGTCCACAGGTCACTTCAATCTGCACAACTCCTCATTCCTTTTTCAGATCCTCCCCATAACCCTATCCACCCAACTTCATGTTCTTTCTCTTTCTCAAAATATAAAAATAAAAACAAAAGAGTGAATACCAACACAAGGAAACTTTGAAAAAAAAAGACAAAAATACTAAAACAAAACAGATTTTTCAAAAAGCGCCAAATAAGGAGTCTGTGTTGGCCACTATTCCTAAGCATGGAGCCTATCTGGAGGGTGATTCATATACTTATTGACACCTCATAGGAGAAAACTGATTTTTTTATTTCCAAACTCTTATTAATTACAAATAGCTTCTTGATTAGGGGTGGAAATTTGTGTCCACTTCTTTTTCCCTAGGCTGGGGTATGTTGTGGTGTGAACCAGTGTAGGTCTTTTCATACTGTCAGATTCTCTATGAGTTCATACTGCATCAGCTCTTTTGATTCTGGAAATGCTGTTTCCTCAGAGTCATCAACTATTTGATGCTATCTTATAATCTTTCTTCATTCTCTCCCACATAGAACCCTCGAGGATTGAATGGAGAGGTATGATAGGGACACCCCACTTATTGCAGAGTACTCTGAAGTCTCTCGCTCTTTATACACTGTCCAATAGTGGGTCTTTATGTTATTATCACCTACTGTAACATGAACCTTCTCTGATGAGGGTTGAATTATGCAAACTGGAAAACAAAATAGATAAATGAATTTATTTATATGCTAATTTCCAAATTTAAATCAAGGTTAAAAAAACAATTAAACCAACTCATAACTTCTAGTGAAAAAGAAGCAGCAATTAAAATCTCCCAACAAACAAACAATCAGACAGACAGACAAAAAGCAAACACCAAATAGATTCAGTAGAGTTCAGTAGAGAATTCTACCAAACCACCAAAGGAAGAATTTTTACCAATAATCCTCAAATTATTCCACAAAATAAAAATAAATGAATATTTACTAAATCTTTTTTTATGAAGCCACTATTATACTGATTAACAAAACTATTGAAAGACCCAATACAACAACAAAAAGGGAATTACCTAACAATATTTCTTATGAACATAGATCCAAATAGTCTTAATAAATACTTACAACCAAAGGAAAAAATAAAAATGTTTACTCACTATGATTAAGTTGGCATAATGCCAGATATACAGGGATAAACTAACATATATAAATCAGTAAAGGAAAACCATTACATAAACAGACTAAAGGATAAAAACTTCCCACTATCAACAGTACCCTAAGCTGAGAGAAAGTCAAAGCATTTCCCCTAAAATCAGGAACAGGAAAAGGATGTCCATTGTCTCCAAACCTCTTGTTATAATTCCGGAAATCTTAAGTAGTGCAATAAGACAACTGGAGAAGATCAAAGTGATAGAATAGGAAGAGAATAAGTAAAAATATTTTTAATTATTTATTTACATATAGTGTGGTGTGTGGCTCTGCCGCAGAAGTAAGTGAGGGTAGAAAGTAACTCGCAGGAGTCAGTTCTCTCTTTCTGCCACATGAGTCCGAGAGACTGAATTCAGATTCCATGCCCTTTAACTGGCCCTGCGGATCAAAGCTTTAACTGCAATAAAGCTTAAGAAAATAGTTCATTACTCTTACCCACGTACTCATGGAATGTCAGAAACAGGCTTATCAAATAAAACAAATACGGGCATTCAGTATTCAGAGAATGTAAAGCCTTAGAAGACCAGTGTTAACAATTTGCCTCAACAGGTACAAAATTTGACTCTAAGCAAAGAAACTCTTAAGCAAACTAAAGTATTCTCAGTTAAGTATCCTTTTCTTGTTGGCTCAGCCAAGATGGGAGGCAGTATTTAACAACTATTTCAAGTATTTAAAAATAGTCTTGAAGTTTATTCAGTATCGAACATATTCATAAAAATATTTGGTCATCATAAAATCCCCTTAAGTTTCGTGTATTTGTGGAACTTAATCAAAACATACAAAAGCTCTTTTGTGCTTAAATGAGAGATGTCTTCCAAGCACTCAGCACAAATAGCTGCTATATAAAGTATAATCAACACCAAAGCATGGTGGTAAAAGCTGGAAGGTACCCGTTTGCCTTTATTTTTTCAGCCCAAGTACTCTCTGAGGGAATCACAGCATCCTTAGCAAAGGCACACTTGCTGCATTGCTTGGTTTGTGCATTTTGCTCATTCCATTTCACTTTTAAAAATAATTTATAAAATTTTAGATAATCTTTCATTTTTGCTCTTTTTTGGTTATTTAATAGATTACAACTAAGAAATCCATTCTAGAATTTAATGAGAAACCATAAAAGAATTTTTTTTTTTGGATGAGCAATGGATTTTAAAGTGCCTATAAGCATCTTGTAAACACATATTACTGATTAGGTGTATAAGATCTAAATATGTAAACTATGAAAATAATACTTAAAGTTTGATTATACCAAGTTTCATTCAGTATGTTATATCCTGTGAGCATTGCAGCAAAATGATAAAACTTCAATAAGTTTGCTTTCATAAATACCCCTTTTGCGTTTTATATAATATCCTGGATTATATACAATATTCATTGGTATTATAATAATTATTAAGGAATACTACATATGGGTTTGTTTTAATTATTGTTCTAAAGGTACATTTACACAGTTACTATCTTTTCCCAAGTGATTTTGGCTTGTGTTACTCACTGTTTATTAACATGAAAATGAAACTACCTTTATCTAGAAGTTTAACAAAATTATTTACATCAAAAGCAAATAAGCTAAGTCAACTCTAAGTTGGAACAAAACTAAAAGGCTGCTTTGATTTTAGCAGTTGAATTTTGTCATAATTCTGAACCTTTCTTCTTATAATAATAGATTATTAATACAGAGAAGTTATAATGTTATTTCTTGTAATATGTGAAAAATAATTTATATTGTGTTGTCATTTTAAAAACTAAATATTCACCTATCCTGTCTCCAGAATTGTAACTTATTAATTAAAGGGTTAAAATTAAAATTTTATGGTGCTATTTTCAATTACATGATGCTTCTCCTTTTCTTGACCTTCTAAGTAGCTGCAGGGTGAGCTTAGAGGAGCTGAAAAATGCTGTTTATGTTTGGAAAGAAATGTTCGGGTGCTTGTAATTGTGTTAGTTGTAAATGCAAACTTGAGTTTGCAGAGACAATCTTCCTTTCCTTAATGATGTCTGCAGATATTATTATGATAACATTTTCTCCTAATCACTTCAAATTCTTCACATTCTTAACAAAGTAAGCAAGCAGTTAGCGCAGCAAACTCAATTCTACTTTAAGAACTCTGTTTTTAAGGAGGCCGCCATCTTAATGGTGTTTCCTGATGTTTGACTTTTCTGCTGCTTCGTGTGTTTTGTGTTTAGTGAACCTGAGATGGGAGCAAACAGTAATAAAAAGGTGAATGAACATAAAAATGTTGCCTCGCGTTGAGAGGACATTTCAGAGATCCTTTATCAGTTGCTTCATTTTCCCCTGTCAGATGTCGAAATCTTTTACTCATATTGCACAGAAATGCAGGTCTGCTGATAATGTCTTCCTTTAGCTAAGCTGTGAAGAAGTCAAAATTTCATTTGTAAAGGCAGTTATCACCGAGTGTAGCAGGCCTAGGTTATTGGTCCTTATTTAGCCAACCTGAAGATAAGATGTCTAATTTCCTGACTGGGCCCTCTCCACCCTCGCCTCACACACTTATTATTGGGTATAGACATACAGAAAGGGGGCCCTTGTTAAAAGCATCCACATATGCTTTTCTTTAATACGCCTTATTCTAGAAACTTTGGTTGTTATTCCTAAAAACCTAAAGCCAGAGTAGATAAGTACATGACTGCGAAGCATCTATAGTCCTCTTGTCAAAGGAAGGCATGGAACTTTCTTTGTATAAAATATTGAAGAGTTAATAAATGTTCTTTAAAATAATTTTGATATTTGCTTGACTGATAGGAAATAATTTAATATGGTTTACGTGTCTTTACATTTCCCTTTCTCTTTAAGGATTTAAGATTCATAATTTGGCGGATGATCCAAGGTCATAAGAGATGGAGTAGTGAGCTTAAACAACACTTCCACAGGTAGTGAACTACCTTCAAGGGAGGCCTCAGGCTCACTTTCTTTCCTATTTCCTGATTGCTTTTCCTTCCCACTTTTATACATTTATAATCAAATACATAATTATACTGCTTCCCCCGCTCTTTCTTCCATTGTCCCCTCTGAAGTCTTGTACTTCTCAATTCCTTACGTGTGCCAAATTTACTCTTAAACTGTCAGCCTATTCTTCCACAAGTTTTAACGTTTCATATATATTTATGTGTATGAATGTGAATGCATATATTATAGCTTTTATAACTTGCTTAGTCCTTTTTTGGTGTGTGTGTGTGTGTGTGTGTGTGTGTGTGTGTGTGTGTGTGATTTCAGGACATGGTAGTGCAGGATAATAGACTTTGATGAATAGGCTGAGGCGGGACATTCAGGAATGCAAACTCTTATCTCTTTTAAACTAATGTACAAACATAAGAAAAACATTAAATTTTTATTTTTGAAAGTATAAAATATAATTAGAACATTTTCCCCTCTCCCTTTCTACCCTCTACCCTCTCCTATATACTCTTTTGTATTCTATATTAAATTCATGGTCTCTTGTATTATTAATTTTATAACATGCATATATGTATAACCTTATATATTTGTAAATATAATCTTCTAAATTCATATAATATTATTGGTAGGTTTATTTTCAGAGCTGATTGTTTCAGACAGGAGAAGAAATTGTTGTGCTCTTCCATGGAAGACTGCCTTTCCGGTTCCCAGCTTTCATGATTTGCCTATAATTCTTTATGTAATGTTGAGACCATGTAGGCATCTCCCAACCAACTTTGACATGGCGATTGATGTAGTCCTCATTCAACTCATGTTTGAGAAGTCATGTTAGTGAGTTTTTATGGGTGCAGCTTCTGACACAATCTCAAAGCAAACTCTGATCCTGTAGCTCTTACAATCTTTTGGCCTCCTCTCCCGCGATGTTCTTTGAGCCTTATGTGTGGGTGTATTTGTTGGTGTATTCATTTAGTCTGGATTCACATATATACATTTGACTTGTTGTATCTTTATATATTTTGTTTTTGTAAAATAATTATGTCATTTCTTCCTTCCATTTCCTCCTAAACTCTGCTATATATCCATTTTTGCTACCTTTCAAATTCATATTTACTTTTTCATTGATTCTTCTTACATATACATATGTATCTGTTCATCCACACATTTATAAATGCATATGTAGAAACTTCTCAGTCTGTATGGTACTTGTTTGCCTGTTTTCAGGTCTGACCATTGGTGCTAGATGATCAGTTGTTTGCTCTTCCTTGGAGAATACTGTTTCTCTAACTCTCAGTCTTACTTTGGGGCTTATAGTTCTTTGAGTAAGGTTGAGGCCTCCTGGTCTTCCCCTCATTACTTTTAAAAGTTTAAATATCTTTCTTTCTAAATGTTTTAACTCATTCAAAGTGTTGAAAGTGAGTTTCTGTATTTTGCTTTGTTTTTTTTTAAACAATTTCATAATGTGTGTGTGTGTGTGTGTGTGTGTGTGTGTGTGTGTGTGTGTGTGTGT
>NW_021620932.1:2823069-2828069 GCF_004785775.1 Grammomys surdaster
TGTGTGTGTGTGTGTGTGTGTGTGTGTGTGTGTGTGTGTGTGTGTGTTGAAATAATATTCATCCACTATTAGCCTCTGGTATACCCTTTAATTTCTCCCTGAATACTTTCTTCTTCTCAACTAGACTCTCAGTTACTAAACCATTACATGTTATTCACCATTCCAGTCAGCATTAACCATCATTGGCCTCTCATGAAGGCATGACGGCTAAAATTTGAATAAATTTTCTCCATGGTCTGAGGCATTTGAACATGTGGTCCTCAGTTTGTGGAACTGTTTGGGCAGTGTAAGATGATAAAGTATTATGGTATAAGATCGTAACACTAATCATAGTATGTTCTCTGTGTCATGCTTGAAGTCAAAGATATAACTTTTCAGTTTTCTGTCCCTGCTGCTGGGCCTGCTTCTTGTTGGTGTGACTTTTAGGGATTCTTTCCATCCATTTTGGAGTGGAAGCCAAAATAGACTCTTCCTTCCTGAAGTTTGCTTCCTCTTCTGGCGTTTTACTACAAAACAGAAAAGTAACTTATATAGTGTCTTCTGAGCAATTTTTCTGTCCTTGGGAGAAAGCTGGAGAGCTAGATCTGGCACAGATGTTAGGAGTTGTATGCCCATGATGCAGTGGTATCTGAATGATAGCATTGCATGAAATTCTTGCCTATAGCTTGCATTTTGAATTCTCTCTGTCCTCTCTTCTGAGATGATTGTCTAGACCTTTAAAGGGCAATGATGCTAGTAATGGAAATATTATCAACATTTATTCTCATCACTTTGACCATGTATGAGTCTGTAGTAAACACTACTCCCTGCCAAGGGAAATTTCTGGTCCCTGCTAAGAGATCCTTAATATATAAATCTAAGCAAACATATTTAGAAGGCAGTTCAACAAGGGGTTCATTTAAGCAAGGCACAGATATATGAACTCTCCTTGGGTCCATGCCTTCCCCAGCCATGGGGTTTTGTTCAAGTTCACAGTAACTGGGTATGTGTTATCACCATGGAACACATCTGCAAACCAATCTTTTCTTTAAGTACGGAAAAGAGTAGGTGCCTAGAGAGATATATTACAAATAAGACTGCTCACTGTTCTTGCAGAAGACAGAAGTTCAAATATCACCTAGACACTCTCAAAAGTTATGCTTTAAGTAATTATGTTAAATCTTCAGCAAACCTTGCTGGGGATTATTTTTCCAGCAGCATAGGACACAGAGAATGCACAGGCCTAGAGAAAACGAACCCAAGACTAACTTTCAGATCTGCATGCAAATGTGTAGGATAATGCTTGCCTAATAACTTATGAAAGTTCTGTTTAATATACTTCATGAAATCATATAACAAGTGGTCACATATACAGCAACTGTTTTGTTTTCATTTCATCAACCTGAGTTTTCATTTTCCTTTTATACTTATGTTAAATAGTTGTTTTTCATTAGTTATCTATAACAGGACTTGGTTGTATGGTGGGCAATTAATAAATCTCACTATGTGAAGTGTGAGATTATATAAGAATCTATTAATTGCTGAAAGTACTGATACTAATCTCTTTTAAAAGAACTGAAATTAACAAATTTATGTAATATTTCATATGGGTCAGGTATTAACTAGATACCATAATAACTTACAAGACAGAAGTCATTACCTTTGCTTTATCTACGAAAAACCGGGAGGTGAAAAGACTATTTCAATGTAACGCAACTATGCAAGCAAACTGAAATCAGAGTCATTTTCTACTTCAGTAGCCTGCTTTTCCTGGAACCATTCTTATTCAGTCACGAAAGGACACCATCACAAAGATTGTGAGATTAACTATAAATAGGAGAATGTATTGATCTCACTTCTAAACCACAGTCTCATCAGCTGAATCCATCCCTCAGATTCTTTCATACTTGAAGAGTTCCCTGTTCTAGTCATCAAATTGCTTTACATGATTGGCTTGGGCCTTGGTGTCTGGATAAACCCTATAACAGAACAGATCTTTGAGACATATATCAACATATGTCTCCATTTTTTTTTTGTCTACCTTAAGCCTGCTTAAAATTTTAAGTTAAAAATACTAATTAATTTTCTTACACAATAGTTTTAATTTGTAATAGTTAGAATAAAAATAAGAGATGCCTGTATTCTTATATTTGATTTGTTGTTTACTTTAAACTTAGTGTGTATCAATTGAAATTTTTCAGGTAGCCATATACATGAGAACAATAGGATTCTTATAAAGTGTTAATGAATTTTCCAAAGTAAATACAACACCTTTATTCATTTTCTTTTTTTTTTTATTAACAATTTCCAGTTTCATGCCAGTTGTTTTAGTTTCTATTCTCTTCTAGAAAACTAAATAAAAGCCAATGTGTCTTCTGAGACGGAAAAATTGTTTCAAATCATTGGCAAAGCTTAATGACTTCTGACTGCTGAGATATGTTAATTTAAGCCAGACCAAATGTTCCTCAGCTGCAAATATTTGGTGTTGTTCACTGGGAACTGGCAAGATTTATGAGGGCCCAGTGGCAAAGACTCTGTGCTCACACGCCTCTCCTTGTAATCATTTCCATGTTCACTGATGGACTGCAGAGAAAGAAAATATCAACTTTTCAGGCACTAGATACTTGGCTGCAAATGAGATCTTATTTCCTCTTTGAGTTTTCTCTTACTATCCACTTGCCATCTTCATTTTAATAGAGCTTCAATTTTTCTACCCCAACTCTGAGAAAATATGGTCTGTCTTTTTAAAAATACAATCTGATATTACCACATGTAAAAAAAGTAAATTATAGTCTTAACAATTCTTTTTTAAAAAATAGGTTATTGTTATTTATTTACATTTCAAATGTTATCCCCTTCCTAGCTTCCACTATCCCCTCCCCCTGCTTCTGTGAGGGTGCTCCTTACCCACACGCCCACTCCCACCTCAGAGCTCTAGCATTCTCCTATGCTGGTTCATAAAGCTTCCACAACACCAAGTGACTCTCCTCTCAGTGATGCCACACAAGGCCGTCCTCTGCTACCTATCCAGTGGGAGCCGTGGGTCCCTCCATGTGTATGTACACTTTGTTTACAGTTCTTAATGAAAGATAAGTAACTTATGTGTAGAAGTTTGAGTAGAATCCCATAATAAAAATATATACACATTATTATTCTTTTTAATATGTACCTTCTTTTCACTAGCAATCCATGACCTCCTATACTTGTTAATCAATACCAAGTGGGCTTTTACAGAAATAATTGAATGTATTTTGTACTTTTAAAAAAGTGAATATTTAAATATAAATGCATAGATATTAATGGTATTTACTATTAAGACATTAATTAATTATGTTTGATACTCAAAAAAAGAGTTGGGGTTAATAACAGAAGTATCACCATGAACAAATTTAAGGTTTCCATGCAAGATCTGTGGCAAGGGCACATTCCAAATCTGAAGAACTTGCTAAAGAAAGCATCCATACTTGAGAAAGCTTTGATTCAGAATAAGTCTTACATTTTTAACAAGAGTCAACAACAATTAACGTTGTAATACAAGTGTAAAGTGGCCTGTTCTTATACAATAATCAATGTCTATGGCCATATCCTATGTGTAACCCCTTGTATATTCCAATAAATTGGTGGGAAAAATATTACTTGCAAAGCCAATGGGTGAGTGGTGTGTGAGTGTTAATGTGGAGAGGAAGGCAGAGACAGAGACAGAAAGGCACACATACATACACACATACAAACACACACACAAAGAGAGATAGACAGAGAGAGAGAGAGAGAGAGAAACAGAGAGACAGAGAGACAGAGAGTCAGAGAGAGAGAGAGAGAGACAGTGAGAGAGAAACAGAGAGAGAGAGAGAGAGACAGAGACAGAGACAGAGGCAGAGACAGAGACAGAGACAGACAGAGAGATACAGAAAGAGAGAAACAGAGAGAGGGGGGAGTTGGGGATTCAATCCAGGGACTTGTCATTTCTAATAAAAACTCCAGTACTAAATCTTCAGCCTTTCAATGTTAAAAATTACCTTCTTTTAATAAAACAATGGACTACATTCTATGACAAAAATTCCATACATGCATACAGTAATTATTCTCTGTATTTCCTTAGTTTTGTCCTCTCCCTCCATGTTATCCCTAACAATGTCATTGAATCCTACTGCATTCAATGTTAGGGTTTAGTCTAAGCAGATAATCATATGTATTAACTCTTGTTCATAAGACGAACCTTCTACCTTCTGTGGTAACAAGGTACATTACTAATTCTTGATTAAAAGATGACATGAAGATGGAAGATATTTCTCTCCAATTTTACAGATAAATGGGTTCCAAGAGCTCCCACAATCAGCAACTGCTGGTGAGAGCAGAAAATAAACTATAGATATTCAAACGCCTTCTTGTCTTTTTGCCTTAGCTTGTGATCTCTTTCATGAGACTACATGGGATTGGAGAGTAGTTCTCTGCATTATTCCTTGTTGAACTCCTTAATTATCTATCTCTGTGCAATAAAAGGGAAAGTGCTGACAGAAACGCAGAAGAAAAATCTAGATTCTTCTTTTGCAATAAATGTGACACAGATTGTATAAAGCAATATTTTTGCCCTTGAAATGTTTAGAAGTATTGACAATCTGTCCAGTAAATTCTCAGCTTGTCTTTAAGGCTAGAGCTTCTACGTTCTTAGCATTTAACAGACAGACATTGATCTCTTGCTTCTTCTGACATATACCACTAGCACACTGGATTTGATTTTGCATCAGGATCTTAAAGTTATTCTCTTTTATGACAGAATCCCATAATTTCTATCTAAAATGTTAGAGCTTTTACAGCAAACTTCCCATCTTGAATTATGTATCTTGAAGGTGTTCATGGCTTAGCACTAGAAAATAGCTTAGGTATTGAGAGATAAATAGCTGAATAATAAAATTCAGATTTGAAAACAAAAACGCTTAATCGGAACCAACATGAGAAAAATTATAGAAACCTCTTGACTAAAGATGCCCTCTAAACTTGTTAAAAACTTTTTGTTTTGATAC